>NC_134828.1:17055865-17355865 GCF_004210375.1 Tachypleus tridentatus
CCAGTCTTAACTAAAGGTATTTCAATAGAAAAGAGTTGTATAGGCCCAGTCTTAACTAAAGGGTATTTTAATACAAGAAGAGTTGTATAGCCAGTTTTTTTAACTAAAGGTATTTCAATATAAGAAAAGTTGTATTGACCAGTCTTAACTAAAGGTATTTCAATACAAGAAGGAGTTGTATGGTTTAGTCTTAACTAAAGGTATTTCAATACAAAAGAGTTGTATAGTGAGTCTTAACTAAAGGTATTTTAATACAAGAAGAGTTGTATAGCCCAGTCTTAACTAAAGGTATTTCAATACAAGAAGAGTTGTATTACCCAGCCTTAACTAAATTTATTTCAATACAAGAAGAGTTGTATTGACCAGTCTTTACTAAAGGTATTTTAATACAAGAAGAGTTGTATAGCCCAGTTTTAACTAAAGGTATTTCAATACAAGAAAAGTTGTATTGACCAGTCTTAACTAAAGGTATTTCAATACAAGAAGAGTTGTATGGCTTAGTCTTAACTAAATGTATTTCAATACAAAAAGAGTTGTATAGCCCAGTCTTAACTAAAGGTATTTCAATACAAAAAGAGTTGTATTACCCTGTCTTAACTAAAGTTATTTCAATACAAGGAGTGTTGTATTGCCCAGTCTTAACTAAAGGTATTTTAATACAAGAAGAGTTGTATAGCCCAGTCTTAACTAAAGGTGTTTCAGTACATGAAGAGTTGTATTGACCAGTCTTAACTAAAGTTATTTCAATACAAGAAGAGTTGTATAGTCCAGTCTTAATTAAAGGTATTTCAATACAAAAAGAGTTGTATAGCCCAGTCTTAACTAAAGGTATTTTAATACAAGAAGAGTTGTATAGCCCAGTCTTAACAAAATGTATTTTAATACAAGAAGAGTTGTATTGCTCAGTCTTAACTAAAGATATTTTAATATAAGAAGAGTTCTATAGCCCAGTCTTAACTAAAGTTATTTCAATACAAGAAGAGTTGTATTGCCCAGTCTTAACTAAATGTATTTCAATACAAGAAGAGTTGTATTGCCCAGTCTTAACTAAATGTATTTCAATACAGGAAGAGTTGTATTGACCAATCTTAACTAAAGGCGTAATTTCGTTAATATGTTTTGACCCCATCGCGAGAAAAGAGTTATTTGTGTTAAAATTCGAAGTCAAGTCTTCCGAAATTGAGAATTTTAACATGTAAACTTTTAAGAACAGGTTAGTATACGAATGTATGGTTTCCTTGGTAGTCAGTAATTTTAAATTGTAAACTTTAAGTGTGTGATTATGTGCTCTATGTTAGAGAAAGTGATCAATATTTTGTATCGGTTTTATTTATTTTATACCTAATGTTATAGAAGTTTAGAAGAAAATTGCCCAGTTTACTTCACTCTTGTTGTATCAGGATGCACGGGAAGCTGCAGAATATACGGCCCAAGGTTTAACTTCACAGGTGCAAGTTAATTCTCTAATGTAGACAAGCGTAACAGTATAGGTTGGGTCGGAACTACTGGTTAATATATTAATCTGTATAATAATGTATGTTATAGTAAATCGTGTAATAACAGGTAATATATTTTAATAATAAGTGTAACAGTAGGTAATATATTTTAATAATAAGTGTAACAGTAGGTAATATATATTAATAATATATGTTATGGTAAGCAATATACCTCATTAATTTGTGTACTAGTAGGACCCATATTTTAATAACAAGTGTAATAATAGGTAATATATATTAGTTTTCAAGATACAATGATCATGTTTCATTATATTTAATATATTATTTATATAGAAATTATAAAGCATTATTCTGTTTAACAGAATATGAGGTTTGGTAACTCTACTGGTATTCCTAATTATTAAAGTATTTTTCTATCAAGATCAGTGACGGATAACCACGTGCAAACTTCATGCGAGATTTTTCAGCCTGTCTTCAATTACACTTTTTTTACGAATATTCAATGTATCAACTTTCTCCAATCAAAAGTATCATTGCTGGCTCCACCAAACCAACTATTTTTATTGTGTTGTTCTCATGTGCTGATTCTATTTCAAGGAAGACTAGTAACCATAGTAACAAGAGAACCAATAAGACAGTTATTCACAGATGAACTTGAATTTCTGTCTTTCACTAAGTGGACAAAAATTGGCTGGACGTAACGTAAACCCAACGTATCTGAACTCAAAGTAGACAATGCAAACAGACGACAGACAGAATTATTTTTTAGCTTCTGAGAGTTCATAGGTCTCTGTGAAACGTGAAAAACGTTATTACGTGAATATGATAAAAGAGGGTTAAGCCTGTTTTTAACCAACCGTATATTATAAATTTTGCAAATTGCACAGTGCAATATTAACG
The DNA here is from genome assembly GCF_004210375.1 of Tachypleus tridentatus. Taxonomy (NCBI): domain Eukaryota; kingdom Metazoa; phylum Arthropoda; class Merostomata; order Xiphosura; family Limulidae; genus Tachypleus; species Tachypleus tridentatus. Next base: position 17,058,223 of record NC_134828.1, read on the forward strand.
TGACTTTGTTTCTATCTTTACTGATTTAATGAAGTTAAAATTATCGTTTGTTGATGTAAGACAAAACTAATGCTGTTTTAATTAGATTTATTTTATCTGTTAATATCCTTCGCATAGTAAGTATAATTAATAGAGTAAGATGGTCTAAAAACTGTACAGTGTATATTCAATTGAGATTTTCATATATAACACTTATAATCATATAACTGTACTTAATGCCACTTTTTAAAATGAAAGACAGGCTATCGAACAGTGAATAAAAGTACTACATTTAACTCAAAATAGTTTTGCATCTTGTATCTCTGACGTAGATCCGAAGAATATGTTCCATCGTCTCTAATTTTGAATTAGTGACCAGAGGAGAGGCAGAACCACATTACAAACAAAGATCCATGCCAACAGTATGACTGCTACCCCTTAAAGTGCAAGAAATATTTTTTTGGTATCGCACAGATTCGAAAGCCAGCTCCGAAATTCATGGCTTCACCACTGGACTAACCCGCGCCTAAACGAATACAAAGCAACAATTTTGATATATTCAACATGAAAGACACATTGTACGCGCATGATCGTTAGAATTCATTATTACCATTTTAATGCATTCATAGCTAAAAGTGTGATGCTTTCTCGGTAGCAGCCCATGACGTAAGCTGATAAGCCACTCCTACAATATTATAAAACACCTACTCTTCTGTAATATAGTTTGGTTTGTTTTTTTATATTAGAAATCTTTCTTGGCTTTCTTAAAACAGTTTACTTTGGATTAGAAACGGTAAAACTAGTCAAGTGAATTTCTTTTATAATGTAATTATGTTCACAATACTTACGGTGGTAACTCACATGCGATCTTTTACTGATAAAACATTTTTTTGTTCTAATTCTATGGGAAAGTTGATTTAAAAAATAGTACTGTAGTCTGCTGAAAAAAGTTCTGACTCGTGACACGTGCTACTCTGAGGCTCTGTTAGTGTTAAGTAATTTATTATTTTTTGTTATTGTTTCAGGCGGATGCAGCGAAGCAGATGGTGGAGAACCAGCGAAGCCACCATGCATTCACCTGTTGGTGGTTCTACTTTCAATTCATTTTATGACCACAATAACGGTCCACAACAGTGATGGTGGAGACATCTAGTCCAATCATGTCGATGTTGTCAACCCTCAGTGGTTCTGAAGCTGTGATCACAGATGTTATTAAGCCGTGCGTGTCCCATAATAAAATAAACACAATATATATATATAAATACACATCTCTATTGTTATGGTACACATAGGCCGGATATTTCGTCATTAAAGCTGAGATTTTTTTTTTTTATTGGCCGACTACTTGGATGTCCTTGTGTTTTCAGGAATAAATTAATATATGCTACTGTTGCTAATAATGTCTTCTGCATTACGCTATTTTTGGAAGAAGTACACATTGTATTATTTAATAAATTGAGGAGTGAAGAGATGTTTTCTGTTACCAGTAATACATGGAAATACATAGAATTGGTGTATGGACAACAAAAGAAAGTTTGTAAACAAAACATGTGATTGGGTCTAATTAAACCAATGACAGATGATCGTTTCAAACCTGCCTCCAATGGCTCAGCGTCAAGTCTGTAGGCTCACGAACCTAATAATGGGTTTCGATATCAGTGAATGGCAGAACATAATTTATTTGTTTGTAGTTAAGCACAAAATTACACAATTGGTTCTGTCTGTTGCCCACCGTGAAAATCGAAACCCGTTTTTCATCATTACGGTTCCGCACATAAACCGCTTAGCTCCTGGGGGGGTGGGGAGAGAGGCTAAGTAGAGCCCACATATTCCATTGTATAGATTTGCGCTTAAGAACATCCAAACGAAACGTTTTCATGCTTAACGTGCTCTAAATGGTTCTGAAAAAGGCTTAGAATAACTTAAATGTTGACCAATAAGTTAATACAATCAGGCCTATCTTGAAGTGTACAATGTCATTGTTTGTTTCTTCTCTCGTGGAGCCTGATTTATAAAAATCGTCCAATTGCTGACGTCGAAACAAGGAGATAGTTTTATTTTTTAAAGCCTTAAGATCCACGACGAAAACATAAACCACTTATTGTTGTTTTTAAAATTTTATCTCGACTATGTAATTAAATATGTTGGTACGCGATTTCTTTAGTAAGAATTAAGCCCAAAGCTACATAATGGACTATCTCTGCTCTGCCCACCATGGGTATATGTTGGTACGGGATTTGTTTAATAAGAATTAAGCCCAGAGCTACACAATGGGCTATCTCTGCTCTGCCCACCATGGGTATATGTTGGTACAGGTTTGTTTAGTAAAATTAAGCCCAAAGCTACACAATGGGCTATCTCTGCTCTGCCCACCATGGGTATATGTTGGTACGGGATTTGTTTAATAAGAATTAAGCCCAGAGCTACACAATGGGCTATCTCTGCTCTGCCCACCATGGGTATATGTTGGTACGGGATTTGTTTAGTAAGAATTAAGCCCAAAGCTACACAATGGGCTATCTCTGCTCTGCCCACCATGGGTATATGTTGGTACGGGATTTGTTTAGTAAGAATTAAGCCCAGAGCTACACAATGGGCTATCTCTGCTCTGCCCACCATGAGTATTGAAACCCGGTTTTTAGCGGTGTGAGTCCGCAAACACACCGCTGTGTCACTAGGGGGCAATTGGTAGAGGAAGTGGGTTTTACATTTCGTACATAATGCTATCACTTACTATATGTACTTATTTAGGCATATTTTCAACAATCATATTGATTTCTTATACGGTATTTCTTTTTTTTTTTTAAATGAAGACAAACAGGACATTTGAATAACTACTTAAGTGTTAGAAAGCTTTTCCGAAGATCCATGTAGATCGTGAGCACAAAAAAAAAAAACCAACATCAAAGATTACTTTCTTCTCGTAGTCTGAACAAAGATTTATGAAACTACCACGAAGGAACTGAGTTAATAAGTTACGTACCTAATAATAATTGTTATTATTAAAATTACCTTTGAATAAACACGTCAATGATTTCACTGTGTTTTAATATTCTACAAGCAGAGTCAAGTTAATTGTGGCTAGTGGTAATAATTTATTTTACACAGCTCTGTTACTAAATGAATCTTCAACAGTAAATAGTTAACAGCTAATATTTATAATGTTCATTGCGTGAAGTGTAACAAGACTTTCATATAATCTCTTCATAACTCTCTTGTTAGGTAACAAGACTTTCATGGTCTAGCCGTATGTAACACACTTGTAGGATAAAAAAAAACTTCGATAGCTTGCTGTACGTAACTTTATTGTTGGATAACCATACTTCAATAGTTTTTCCGTATATAACACACTTGTTGATAACAATACTTCGATAGTTTTGTCCTACGTAATTCTATTGTTGAATAACAATGCTTTATTATTCTTGCCGTATGTAACACATTTGTAGGATAAAACAAATTTCAATAGTTTTGCCGTATATAACACTTTTGTTGGATAACAAGACTTCAATAGTTTTGCTATGTGTAACAGATAACAAGACTTCAATAGTTTTGCTATGTGTAACAGATAACAAGACTTCAATAGTTTTTCTATGTGTAACAGATAACAAGACTTCAATAGTTTTGCTATGTGTAACAGATAACAAGACTTCAATAGTTTTACTATGTGTAACAGATAACAAGTTTTCAATAGCTTTGCTATATTTAAATATACCGCTCACGACGTGTACCTCGTTTGTTACAAAAACTAAAATCATACGTTAATTTTGACATATTAAAAATAAATTGTCAACTATTCATAATTCATACTTTTCTTTATAATGTGCCTTGGAATATGTGGCTTCAAACGTAGCTTGTATTTGGCTGATTTAATGTAATGTATGTTGTATTATTATGCAAAAAAACTTGTTTCATTGTGAAAAGTGAATAAAGTGTGGTTTCCTAGGAGGTGAATGTTGTTAATTCATAGAGTTAAGTATCCGTATAGAACAGAAATACACAATGAAGAAAAGATATAAACACGCTGCCAAAACACAGGTGTTTGAAACACAAAAATAACCAGTAAAAAACACAAAATATTTTGTGTGAGGTCTTTTGGAAACATAGGTTTAAATTTGAATATTATATTGTTTTGTTTATCTGTGTACAACGATATGTAAAAATAATTAAAAAACTAACTTGCATTTTTCATTAACAGCAACATAACAACTTTCCGTTGCTCATATAATGTGGACAATCTTTAAATCCATGATTATTTTCCTGTTTATTTTCGGACAATAGTTTGTGTAATAACAGACACTATTTTTTGCTTAATTCATTTAAATATCTACGTTAACTGTTTATCAGAAAACTCCAAAAAAAGATTTTATTTTTATCTGAATGCTATATGGTTCATAACTGATTCTTCAATTTAAACCACTGACGAAAAAGTCATATCAAAATATTCATTTCTACATGAGATTACATTTTGTATAATCTATCATATATTATATTTTGATAAAATACATAAAAAAGCCAAAATTATTAAGTACAAATAACTAAATAACCTAAAATCGTTATAAAAATAGACATCACAAAATTGTTAATTAGCGTGTACAGATCCGGTAAACATGGTATCGAGATTATCTATTCAGTTGTTTATTTCCAACAACTGAACAAAGCTACACGAGGTCTACACTAGTCATTCTCAATATTTATTGTTGTTTATTTCCAACAACTGAACAAATCTACACGAGGTATACACTAGTCATTCTCAACATTTATTGTTGCTTATTTCTAACAACTGAACAAAGCTACACGAGGTCTACACTAGGCATTCTCAATATTTATTGTTGTTTATTTCCAACAACTGAACAAAGCTACACAAGGTTTACACTAGGTATTCTCAACATTTATTGTGGTTTATTCCCAAGAACTGAACAAAGCTACACGAAATCTACACTAGGCATTCTTAACATTTATTGTTTTTTAATTCAAACAACGGAACAAAGCTACACAAGGTCTACACTAGGCGTCCTTAACATTTATTGTTGTTTATTTCCAAGAACTGAACAAAGCACTACGAGGTCTGCACCAGGCATCCTTAACATTTATTGTTGTTTATTTCCAACAACTGAACAAAGCTACACGAAATCTACACTAGGCATTCTTAACATTTATTGTTTTTTATTTCAAACAACTGAACAAAGCTACACAAGGTCTACACTAGGCATTCTTAACATTTATTGTTGTTTATTTCCAACAACTGAACAAAGCTACACAAGGTCTACACTAGGCATTCTTAACATTTATTGTTGTTTATTTCAAACAACTGAACAAAGCTACACAAGGTCTACACTAGGCGCCCTTAACATTTATTGTTGTTTATTTCCAAGAACTGAACAAAGCACTACGAGGTCTGCACCAGGCATCCTTAACATTTATTGTTGTTTATTTCCAACAACTGAACAAAGCTACACGAAATCTACACTAGGCATTCTTAACATTTATTGTTTTTTATTTCAAACAACTGAACAAAGCTACACAAGGTCTACACTAGGCATTCTTAACATTTATTGTTGTTTATTTCCAACAACTGAACAAAGCTACACAAGGTCTACACTAGGCATTTTTAACATTTATTGTTGTTTATTTCAAACAACTGAACAAAGCTACACAAGGTCTACACTAGGCATCCTTAACATTTATTGTTGTTTATTTCAAACAACTGAACAAAGCTACACAAGGTCTACACTAGGCATTCTTAACATTTATTGTTGTTTATTTCCAACAACTGAACAAAGCTACACAAGGTCTACACTAGGCATCTTTAACATTTATTGTTGTTTATTTCCAAGAACTGAACAAAGCTACACGAGGTCTACACTAGGCATTCTTAACATTTATTGTTTTTTATTTCAAACAACGGAACAAAGCTACACAAGGTCTACACTAGGCATCCTTAACATTTATTGTTGTTTATTTCCAACAACTGAACAAAGCTACACAAGGTCTACACTAGGCATTCTGAACATTTATTGTTGTTTATTTCCAACAACTGAACAAAGCTACACAAGGTCTACACTAGGCATCTTTAACATTTATTGTTGTTTATTTCCAAGAACTGAACAAAGCTACACGAGGTCTACACTAGGCATTCTTAACATTTATTGTTTTTTATTTCAAACAACGGAACAAAGCTACACAAGGTCTACACTAGACATCCTTAACATTTTTTGTTGTTTATTTCCAACAACTGAACAAAGCTACACGAGGTCTACACTAGTCATTCTCAATATTTATTGTTGTTTATTTCCAACAACTGAACAAATCTACACGAGGTATACACTAGTCATTCTCAACATTTATTGTTGCTTATTTCTAACAACTGAGCAAAGCTACACGAGGTTGATCTGAATCAGGCATTCTCAATGTTTACCAAATAGACTACAAAAAAGGCAATATTCCTGCAGCTTGTTTTTTGAATTTGAATTTCACACAAAGCTTCACGAGAGCTATCTGCGCTAGCCGTCCCTAATTTAGCAGTGTAAGACTAGAGGGAAAACAGCTAGTCATCACCACTTACCGCCAACTCTTGGGCTACTCTTTTATCAACGAATAGTAGGATTGACCGTCACATTATAACGCTCCCACAGCTGAAAGGGCGAGCATGTTTTGTGTGACCGGAATTCGAACACCTTAACACGCTTGGCAATGTTGAGCCATGCCTGTAGCAAACACAGATAACGTTTTGGTTGCCTAATTTAACTGGATAAAGAGATTTGATTCGTCACACTTATTAATGTATCTTTGCTGTGAAATTTAAGTTTAGAATTTTTTTTTGCGCGAATGGAAAGCTAACCTTGGACTATAGGATCTATAATTCTAAACGCTAACCATCTGGCTGTCATAATTTTTGGTTATTTCTAAGAACAAATAAATTCTGTCTCTGCTATTGAATTCATTTCAAATCACTGGAGTATTTGAATTAATTTGAAAACGGATGCAATTCAATGTATGAAATATTCTATATGAAAACCTAGTGACAGTAGTGTTAAAAATAAAAGGTTTATGTGATATCTCTGCTATGTCCCCCACGGGCATTGAAATACAGTTTCTAGTGTTATAAGTCCGCAGACGTACCGTTGTTCCACTGGTGTGAAATAAAAACCAAACTATCTGTTAAGTCTATGAAATTGTCTCTATGAAAATGTAATAACAACAGTATTAGTGTAAACATGAGGATCTGAAAAACAAACAAGAACAATATTTCATAAGTGATAATTCCTACCTATGACACATTGCACAAATAGGTACTCGGAATCATGTTCTAAAGTCAAACTACTGAAGACAAGTCAAGCTAAGCCTAACTAGTATTACTGTTGATAACAACCTTAATAAAAGCCATTAGAGACAAACCATGTTAGGCCTAACTAATACTATTATTGATAACAACGTTAATAAAAGCCATTGAAGACAAACCAAGGGGCCCGGCATGGCCAAGCGTGTTAAAGCGTGCGACTCGTAATCCGAGGGTCGCGGGTTCGCATCCACGTCGCGCCAAACATTGCTCGCCCTTTCAGCCGTGGGGGGTTTATAATATGACAGTCAATCCCACTATTCGTTGGTAAAAGTGTAGCCCAAGAGTTGGCGGTGGGTGGTGATGACTAGCTGCCTTCCCTCTAGTCTTACACTGCTAAATTACACGGCTAGCGCAGATAGCCCTCAAGTAGCTTTGTGCGAAATTAAAAAAATAAACAAACAGACAAACCAAGTTAGGCCTAACTAATACTATTATTAACTACAACCTTAATAAAAGCCATTGAAGACAAACCATGTTAAGCCTAACTAATACCATTGTTGATGACAACTTTAATAAAAGTCGTCAAAGACAAACCAATTAAAAATCCAACTGATACTATTATTGATAACAACGTTAATAAAATCCTTTGGAGACAAACCAAGTTAAGCCTAACTAATGCTATTGTTGATTAATACAGATAAGGTTACCATTATGCAAATAATAGCAGTTATAAGTTTCAGTATTAAAGACTTCTGTTGATAAAGATTATAGACCAGTTGATGTAAGTGGTGTAAAAGATGTTCTTATTCTTCAGAAGTTTAGTAAACAACATTTATTTTGTTAATTTAAGATCCATCCCTAATTATTTTGGTAGGAGATGATCGTTGAACAAGTGATGTATGAGCTACAGATAGCAAGTCATCATTTTTCAAGATTCTGTCTTTATAACAGCGGTAAACGAGGCTTAACTACCGTTCTACTGTTCACTCGTGAGGCTTAACCACCATTCTACTGTTCACATGTAAATCACAATTTCCTTTGAATGAAAAAAACTTGCACTTTGTAGCAACCACGAGTATAAGATCCACTTTAGTTATGTTCTTAAACTTTACGAAGTTAATGTTCAGTTTCGTTTTATAGCTTGTCAACAGACTCGAGGTTCGCGAGAATAACATTCATACCATAATGTGTTATTTTCGTGAAACCTAGATTGAAATATTTCAACATATACAATTTCAATTTTATTTTAGTATAAAAGTGTAAACCTAATTTTTTTTAATGTTGCAGTGTATTCAAATAAATTCTATTTTTATAAATACAAAACGAATTTTAAACAAGCAAAACAATGTTGTAAGTTTTTAGCCATACAATGTAACATCAAAACGCCACATTTGCAGATTTCTCAACCACACAATGTAACTCAAAATGTTATTTTCGTAGATTTTGTTAGCTATGCAGTGTAACATCAGAATCACCATTTCATAGCTTCTTTTATTCATATAATGTAACATCTAAACCAGGCAGTTTCAATGTTTCTCTTAGCTGTACAATGTAACATCAAAATCACTATTTCATAGCTTCATTTATTTATATAATGTAACATCTAAACCAGACAGTCTCAATGTTTCTCTTAGCTGTACAGTGTAACATCAGAATCACTATTTCATAGCTTCATTTCTTCATATAATGTACCATATAAACCAGACAGTCTCAATGTTTCTCTTAGCTGTACAGTGTAACATCAAAATTACTTAACTTCTTAGTTTTTCTCAGTCATCCAAAGTAACATTAAAATAGACAAATTCCAGACATTAATAGTAAACTGTTTTGCTGTGTCGAGTCAACTCTGAATAAAATAACAATATATATTTTCAATTACACACAATATAGAGTTAGTTTGAATATATGCTATGCAACGTTTTGACAATTTCACTTATTTCGATTCTTTTTATATCGTTTTTCTGTATATATATATGTATAACACGAAGGCAAAGCATGAAACACGGGCAACTTCTGTGGCTAACGTAAACAACACTTATATTATTACAACGGCTTACCTATTAATAAATCGATATAAATCATGAAGAAATCCGATTGAAGATATAACAGGAATTGATTTTCTTATATTTTGATTTCCTACAAACATTCAGGTTATAAAGTTTGTCATGGAAACAAAATACAGCCCTGAATTACACCCGGTAATGTAATGGTAAAGTCAAAAGGTACGACAACCAGTAATGTAATCGTAAAGTAAAAAGGTACGACAACCAGTAATGTAATGGTAAAGTAAAAAGGTACGACAACCAGTAATGTAATGATAAAGTAAAAAGGTAAGACAACCAGTAATGCAATGGTAAAGTAAAAAGGTAAGACAACCAGTAATGTAATGGTAAAGTAAAAAGGTAAGACAACCAATAATGCAATGGTAAAGTAAAAGGTAAGACAACCAGTAATACAATGGTAAAGTAAAAGTTACGACAACCAGTAATGTAATAATAAAGTAAAAAAAAAAATTAAGACAACCAGTAATGTAATGGTAAAGTAAAATGGTAAAACAACCAGTAATGCAATGGTAAAGTAAAAAGGTACGACAACCAGTAATGTAATAATAAAGTAAAAAGGTAAGACAACCAGTAATGTAATGGTAAAGTAAAAAGGTACGACAACCAGTAATGTAATAATAAAGTAAAAAGGTAAGACAACCAGTAATGTAATAATAAAGTAAAAAGGTAAAACAACCAGTAATGCAATGGTAAAGTAAAAAGGTACGACAACCAGTAATGCAATGGTAAAGTAAAAAGGTAAGACAACCAGTAATGTAATGGTAAAGTAAAAAGGTACGACAACCAGTAATGCAATGGTAAAGTAAAAAGGTAAGACAACCAGTAATGTAATGGTAAAGTAAAATGGTACGACAACCAGTAATGCAATGGTAAAGTAAAAAGGTAAGACAACCAGTAATGTAATGGTAAAGTAAAATGGTACGACAACCAGTAATGCAATGGTAAAGTAAAAAGGTAAGACAACCAGTGATGTAATGGTAAAGTAAAATGGTACGACAACCAGTAATGCAATGGTAAAGTAAAAAGGTAAGACAACCAGTAATGTAATGGTAAAGTAAAAAGGTAAGACAACCAGTAATGTAATAATAAAGTAAAAAGGTAAAACAACCAGTAATGCAATGGTAAAGTAAAAAGGTACGACAACCAGTAATGCAATGGTAAAGTAAAAAGGTAAGACAACCAGTAATGTAATGGTAAAGTAAAATGGTACGACAACCAGTAATGCAATGGTAAAGTAAAAAGGTAAGACAACCAGTAATGTAATGGTAAAGTAAAAAGGTAAGACAATCTGTGACCTGTAATAAGGTATTATAACTCTTCTGTTGAGGTTTTGTACATGTGATTATCCATCGCATGTTCAAACACTCTCTGACTATTAGCGAAGAGTCATTCGATATTTTGTGCGCAGAATGCTTGTTTCATATCAGGTAAACCGCAGTCGTTCACGCTAGCATCATTTGATGTCAGTCGAAGTTGAAAGGTTAAACATGGATGTAATAATATAGAAGTAGATGTTCACAATCAAACCGTTCATGATGACGAAATAAAAATGTATCTCAGAACTCGTGGTATGGATATTAGAACCTTTATTGATGAAGTCTGTTTGTTTGTTTTATAATTTCGCACAAAGCTACAAGAGGGCTATCTGCGCTAGCCGTCCCTAATTTAGCAGTGAAAGACTAGAAAGAAGGCAACTAGTCATCACTACCCGCCGCCAACTCTTGGGCTACTCTTTACCAACGAATAATGGGATTGATCGTAACATTATAATGCCCCCACGGCTGACAGGGCGAGCATGTTTGGAAATATTTATGTGCTGCGAAGTATTCAAACATTTCTCTAGCACTTCCTAAGAGGGTATACTGCTATCTGAGATGATAAAGTATTTGCTAGACGTGGAAAATCCACCCTGTTTAATACCGGAACAAGAAATTGTAGGGTTACCAGACAGCTATCAAATGACTTCCGCACAAACTGGAGAGCTTGAATTGGTTTATCATGGGCTTGGCCTTTTAAAATGAAATTGCTATTGGAAACGGAATCTTTGTTTTTTTCTGTAAACAAAGAAAACTAATTATCTCTTACCGTCATATAGTCAGTTCTTAACAGGTAAACACGTTTTTGGATCGTGATATGATGTAACACTTCCAGTTTGTGATATTAATCAGTCAACCTATAAATGTATTTTGAGATTGTTTGGTTGTTTGTTATTGAGTTGAACAAAATTCGTGCGGGTTTAGCCTCAAGAGCCTATCAGAGGCTCGTGTTAACTTAATCATGAAAAAGAAATTCAGAATTATTTTAACAAATTTAAGAGCCGAAGCGAAAAATAGAACTATTTGAATCACGTGATTACTTACTTCTGTACCTATTTTGGTTCATGCAACTGTGTGGCGAAGGAATACAGAATATTTGGAAAGTGAACAGTTTTAAGGTTACTTATCTGCTTTAGTTGTTTGCATATCTGTCTCTAGTTTCATTTATCTATGCCCGGCATGGCCAGGAGGTTAAGACACTCGACTCAAAATCCGCGGGTTTAAATCCCCGTCACACCAAAGATGCTCGTACTTTCAGCTATGGGAGAGTTATAATGTGACGGTCAATCCCACTATTCGTTGGTAAAAGAGTAGCCCACGAGTTACTTACACTGCTAAAGAAGTGACAGCTAGCGCAGATAGCTATTATGTAGCTTTACATGAAATTCAAAAAAACAAATAAACCAACAACAATCATTTATCTATAATTTATAGCCGGATAACGACGTAGTGATTGGCTAGCTGGGCCGAGGTGGTAAAGTCCAAAGGCTTAGCCCACAATTTACCGTTGTACATGCTTTGCACATTCGTCAATGGAGTTGTTACGAAACTATATATATTTCTCTACAAGTGGGTTTTCTCGACATCACTGATTATGCTATGTTCTGTTCGAAATATTTATAACAACTCAGAAAACTATCGTTTAACAATAATGGAAGTTTAACAACAAGTGCTGTTTAAATAAGAGAAACAACGTGTCTGAACAACAATGGGAGTAGGTGCTGTTTAAATAAGAGAAACAACGTGTCTGAACAACAATGGAAATAGGTACTGTTTAAATAAGAGAAACAACGTGTCTGAACAATAATGGGAGTAGGTGCTGTTTAAATAAGAGAAACAATGTGTCTGAACAACAATGGAAATAGGTGCTGTTTAAATAAGAGAAACAACGTGTCTGAACAACAATGGAAGTAGGTGCTGTTTAAATAAGAGAAACAACGTGTCTGAACAACAATGGAAATAGGTGCTGTTTAAATAAGAGAAACAATGTGTCTGAACAACAATGGAAATAGGTGCTGTTTAAATAAGAGAAACAACGTGTTGAACAACAATGGAAATAGGTGCTGTTTAAATAAGAGAAACAACGTGTCTGAACAACAATGGAAGTAGGTGCTGTTTAAATATGAGAAACAACGTGTCTGAACAACAATGGAAATAGGTACTGTTTAAATAAGAGAAACAACGTGTCTGAACAATAATGGGAGTAGGTGCTGTTTAAATAAGAGAAACAATGTGTCTGAACAACAATGGAAATAGGTGCTGTTTAAATAAGAGAAACAACGTGTTGAACAACAATGGAAATAGGTGCTGTTTAAATAAGAGAAACAACGTGTCTGAACAACAATGGAAGTAGGTGCTGTTTAAATAAGAGAAACAACGTGTCTGAACAACAATGGAAATAGGTGCTGTTTAAATAAGAGAAACAATGTGTCTGAACAACAATGGAAATAGGTGCTGTTTAAATAAGAGAAACAACGTGTTGAACAACAATGGAAATAGGTGCTGTTTAAATAAGAGAAACAACGTGTCTGAACAACAATGGAAGTAGGTGCTGTTTAAATATGAGAAACAACGTGTCTGAACAACAATGGAAATAGGTGCTGTTTAAATAAGAGAAACAACGTGTCTGAACAACAATGGAAGTAGGTGCTGTTTAAATAAGAGAAACAACGTGTCTGAACAACAATGGAAGTAGGTGCTGTTTAAATATGAGAAACAACGTGTCTGAACAACAATGGAAGTAGGTGCTGTTTAAATAAGAGAAACAACGTGTCTGAACAACAATGGAAGTAGGTGCTGTTTAAATAAGAGAAACAACGTGTCTGAACAACAATGGAAGTAGGTGCTGTTTAAATAAGAGAAACAACGTGTCTGAACAACAATGGAATTTTCTGATTGTTCTTTTTTGTAAGAGCTTGATTTGCACGTGTTATAATGTGCTGGAAAAGTATTCAATTTGTCGAATCTGTGTATTTTTTTATACTCATAACTAAATATAGGATAAGGAAAAGGCACAAAGAGACGTCTCTAATTGTAGTCAATAAGAAAAGATGGAATCTGTGCGACAGGATCTGGTCTTCTAGAACATAAAAGGCTGTTGAAAGGGTCTACAGAATGAATAGAGGAGCAGGGATCCGTAACCATAGCAATAAATCTTACACAATATCATTATGAAAACCTCTTTTTTGTCTCATTAAAAATGGCATAAAGCAAACCGTTGTCTTAGCGGGTGATGGAAAGTTCCACGCGCCACATTGACAGTAATCTAAGAACGAATGAAATTTCTCTGTGGAAAGACCTGAGAACGAGAGTCAAAGCTTTTTGAATCCATCTTCAGCCAGAAATAGATATATCATAGAGTATGGAGAAGATTCCATTAAAGCTTTAAAAGATTGCTTCGGTACAAGTAAGATTTTGGAAACACGTGAAAGGATTTATGAAAAATTCTGTGAAAAACATTTTGTTTCTGCAAACATACTTGTTTGTTTATTCTTCAAATATTTTTCATTCTACATTCAGTTGATTGTTTCTGCAACGTTGGAAGTCTATCTCGACGTTAAACTTTCTAAAATTGTTATACGTCTGGCAATCAACAAGACCTCTGTTGTTTTAACTACTTGATACAATGTCTGAAGGCCCGGCACGGCCAAGCGTGTTAAGGCGTGCGACTCGTAATCTGAGGATCGCGGGTTCGCATCCCCGTCGCGCCAAACATGCTCGCCCTTTCAGCCGTGGGGGCGTTATAATGTTACGGTCAATCCCACTATTCGTTGGTAAAAGAGTAGCCCAAGACTTGGCGGTGGGTGGTGATGACTAGCTGCCTTCCCTCTAGTCTTACACTGCTAAATTAGGGACGGCTAGCGCAGATAGCCCTCGTGTAGCTTTGCGCGAAATTAAAAAAAACAAAAAAACCTTCACTATCCCCCTCTCATGTGGTATTCTAAAGATATGTAGAAATGTCTGTTATAAGTCATTCTAATCTAATGATAATACTGCCACATAATATCAAATATCGTCCTTCCTGTATTTCAATGTGGTTTATTTGACATTATGTTTGAAATTACGTGTTGTAATCTTGAGGACAATAAACAAAACACGAATCCTGTATCTCAATGTGGTTTATTTGACACTATGTTTGAAAGTTACGTGCTGTAATCTTGAGGACAATAAACAAAACATGAATCCTGTATCTCAATGTGGTTTATTTGACACTATGTTTGAAAGTTACGTGCTGTTATCTTGAGGACAATAAACAAAACATGAATCCTGTATCTCAATGTGGTTTATTTGACACTATGTTTGAAAGTTACGTGCTGTTATCTTGAGGACAATAAACAAAACATGAATCCTGTATTTCAATGTGGTTTATTTGACACTATGTTTGAAAGTTACGTGCTGTTATCTTGAGGACAATAAACAAAACATGAATCCTGTATCTCAATGTGGTTTATTTGACACTATGTTTGAAAGTTACGTGCTGTAATCTTGAGGACAATAAACAAAACATGAATCCTGTATCTCAATGTGGTTTATTTGACACTATGTTTGAAGTTACGTGCTGTAATCTTGAGGACAATAAACAAAACATCGCAGATGTTTATGGGGAAAAATTAAACTTTTTTTTTTAATTTCAAAGTTAGAATTCTTGATAATGTCTTCGAATTCATCTTGAAATATCTGTGTGTGTAAATTAATCTGACAGGTCCTTCACGAGCCAGTGGGAGAGCATTTTATACAAGAAAAATATACAAAATCTGGAATTTCTTAATTACGACTGAAACGTTATGGATGCTTTTATTGGTAAAAAGTAGACAATTCCCGGGTTCTTTTAACGCTGGGTTTGCGAAAAGTGACTTGAAATGGTAAGGTGACTGAAATCTGTCAATACAGCACTGACCACCCACAAGAAACATGGAAGTCTTCAAATGACACGTAGAGCTTTTCATTAGCCGTTTAGAACCACCTTGGTAGATATTATGTACCAAGACTAGTACAATATTATGTCTGTAGTTGCTTTCAAAGTGTTCTTGTCTGCTTATCCTATTGCTGACTATCGTGATGATTTGTTCTTCCCTACAGAATCGCAGGTGAAATCGTTCGTATTTCAGTTTAAAGGTTAACATAAAAGATTACCAGTTGTTTATTAATGGTTCTTAGAATACGACTTTACTAATATACACTGAGTTTACTCCCAGCAAGTAGACTTTAGTATTAATTAGTAAGGAGACTTAAAGATGCTGTATTTCACTTGGAATTTTATCAGTTAACAAATAACAACTTTTCGCGAAAAGATACGTCAAAAAATATTTTTTTGAGTAGTTTCCAGATTAAACTAACTTTTATTGTTCAACAAACTCTAGTGTGGCTTCTGAAGAACGAATTAAAGTTGTGATATAAAAACACTGATGTACTTTTTGTTCTCTGATGATAAAAAATTTAACCTGGATGGTCCAGATGGCTTCCAACGTTACTGGCACGATAACGATATCCCACTGGAGATAATTTCTACATGACACAGTGGAGAAGGTTCCATCATGATCTGGGGTGTTTTCTCCTTCCATGGAACAATGGAGCTTCAGGTTATACAGGGTCGTCAAACAATAGTTGGCTACGTTGGCATGTTGGAGAAAGCATCCTTATTAACTGAAGGCCCTCGCTTGTGTGGAAATGACAGGATCTTTCAGCAGGACAACGCTGAAATCCACAATGCCCGCAGGACAAAGGACTTTTTCATGGCGAATAACGTAATTCTTTTGGACCATCCAGCATGTTTGAACTGAACCCCATTAAAAATGTTTGGGGGTGGATGGCAAGGGAAGTCTATAGAAATGGACGTCAATTCCAAACAGTGCATGATCTTCGTGAAACCATCTTCACTACTTGAATCAATATTCCAGCCAGCCTTCTGCCAACACTTATATCGACCATGTCAAAGCGAATGTTTGCAGTTATTCGCAATGACGGCCGTGCAACTCACTACTGAGACCTCTTGTTGGGCATTTCCTACCCTGTTTAGGAATGCTTTTTGGTATGGTCTTACACTTTTGACCAGCTAGTATTTAGGCTAACTTCAAAGTGTTCACATTTTCCATATTAAATTCTGAAAAAGTTTTTTATTTTTATTTTCTCTTTTCTTATTTTCATCTTTCAAAGCTCTACTCAAATAAGTGGTTGAATCTAACAACGCAAAATGCATGTATTTTCTTTATGTTCATTGGTCTTAAGATTTTGACCACCAGTGTACATCTGTATTTCACCTAAATTTAGCTCGTGCTTGTAATAAACTTTAAAACAAAATTAAGTAAAGTGTCAAGGTACACGTTACCATGGAAACCTTTCAGGTCATACTTGTGATAAACTTTTAAACCAAACTTGAAATAAGACTCACTCTATAATCCTCTGTAATACATTCAATTTAAATAACTATTGCATTGCTACATAAAATCTAGAGTAGAATCACTTCCGTATTTTATCATGATGTATTCATAACCCGATTTATTTCGTGGTGTTTATTTCCCCTTGTCGTTAATTAAACGTTTTCACCTGTAAAAATTTAACACGACATATGTGGATTTTCATTTATATAAACAACGAATAAGCTTGTGACGGTGGTCAACTCCTAGTTACTTATATTACTATATTAAGTGTACATTAAATAAATACAGTCTTTATTACTCACAAATGAAGTTCATACCTACAAATATACATGATATGAATGTTTGACTGACCATTGGTCATCTATGTCAAATAAAAGTGTAGTACCATGTAACATAAGTTTCATGCTAGTCTGAGTGACCAGCGATCAATAATACTGTGTGACTGTACAACGTCAGGCAAAGAGATCGAAGGCCATTTCTCATTAAATGAACGTGTGAGGTTATTTCATTAAGAAGAGAATCAGAAATTTATACACGGATAATTTCGTATGTGAGTTAAAAAGCTGATTGTTTGACATGTATTGAAATATAAATATCACATATCAGACATTAACACAGATTAGAAAGTGTTAATTAAAACTGCCTAAGGTTGTGAACATTCTGGAAGGGAAGTATTTCTCGCGAGAATAAAATGGTTGAACAAAAACAAAATGGCCGCCTCAATAATCTAAAATGTGTAGCATGTGAACACTAAACACAAAGAACATTCTGTTCACATCTGTGCAATAATGATGCAATACACAAACCGAATTTGCACATGAGTGTAATTCGCATTGTTTTGTTAAACGAAAGAAACCTGGAACACGGAGAAATAGAAACAGAAAAAAAAAGGCTTAGAAGGTAAACTTAAAGTGAATCGTAGTAACGCTATACAAACGTTTTCGCGTTTCATATCAAACTTGAAATGCAACCGAAACGATATTATTTTGTTATGTGGCAGTGTTATCACCACGTATATAACCAATTCGGGTGTTTTTACACAAGATTAATGTTTTTGGTTACCATGGCTACGATGTCCGCTGATCGATCCGATACAAACAACGCAATAATAATAGTGCCTGAGAATCTAAAACGCACACGTTGTAAGTGCCTAACGTGTAAGTTGTTAACAATAGCTTTGCTTTTCTATGCCTATAAATGGACAACAATACAAAGGAAGTTAGCAGTGTCATAAATCAGTCAATATAAATAATTATTAATATAAAAGGTACAAGAAGAAAAACTAAAATATCGACAAAAATATGTATGTGTGTACGTGTGTTTACAGCTTAGGCCTAGCGCTAAGCTATCATATGTTTACAGCTTAGGCCTAGCGCTATGCTATCGTGTGTTTACAGCTTAGGCCTAGCGCTAAACTATCGTGTGTTTACAGCTTAGGCCTAGCGCCAAACTATCGTGTGTTTACAGCTTAGGCGTAGCACTAAGCTATCGTGTATTTACAGCTTAGGCCTAGCGCTAAACAATCGTGTGTTTACAGCTTAGGCCTAGCGCTAAACTATCGTTGAACTTATTTCGTAATTTGAAATTGATTTAGTTTAGTTTTGTTAGGCACAAAAGTACACGTGTATCGAAACCTGTATTTTAGCGTCTTTAGTCACAAATCTACCGCTGAACTTCTGGCAGCTGTGTGAACATTTGTATAACTTACGGTATTGTATTGTAAAGTGTATATTTTGTCTTACTGATGGACCAGTAAACACGTTCATGAAGCTGCTTGCAACACGCATTTCGGTCATATCCGGATTTTTGCAGTTGTTTTGCCTTTATCACAAGTAGTTAGAAGGATGCAGGCTTTAGTTAAAGTAATAAAACAACAGCACCATATTGCGTGCTTTGTATTGTGTGTTTTGAATAGGAAGGCCCAAGGTTCACGCCGCGATGCTCCTGAAAATTTTCCGTTCATTCAGCTTTAATGATGTTATAAAAGAGGCGGTTTCTCATATTATTTAAATGAAAGCCAGACAAGGCCCTTATTGCGGCAGGTGTTACTAAAATAATGCCTTATGTATTATAAGTATTTAAAAATTATGGAGAGCCACACCTAAACTCTAAGAGTCTTTGACCTGTCTGACTGATCTATGTGACGTATAACAAGTCTTTCAGACTGAAAACAACAAAATAATGTGGATAATTTCGCATTATTTTCAGTTACAGAAACAGTGACTAGTTTGCGCATATCGTTTACTTTCTTCTTTTCAACCAGTTTTTAATATCTTCACTTCTTATTAACGTCTTCAAACTGTTTCCCAGAATAAATAAATATATAGATATAAAGACACGACTGAAACTCATCTATGTATTTCTATATGCGAGTACAATAGCAGAGGGGTTTCAGACTCACGTTTTCCACCCAGATCCATATGATCTATTGCTTCCGTATGTCCCCCGCTAGTACAGAGTTATGTCTCCCGATTAACAACGCTAAAATCAGGGTTTCGATTCCCCTCGGTGGGCTCAGCAGATAGTCCAACGTGGCTTTGCTATAAGAAAAACACATGAGATACAGCAAGTTACTTTTGATCACAATTCACAAGATCTAAACGTGTGTCTAGAACTTCAGATTTCATGTTTCATTATATATGAGTCTTATTATTTTACTATTTGTATTTTTAAAATATAAACGAGCAATATAACTTAACTAATAAAACGCTCCCGTAAAGCATCAACGGGTTTGGTACAAAAGCTCATGGCCTGGCATGGCCAAGCGCGTAAGGCGTGCGACTCGTAATCCGAGGGTCGCGGGTTCGCGCCCGCGTCGCGCTAAACATGCTCGCCCTCCCAGCCGTGGGGGTGTATAATGTGACGGTCAATCCCACTATTCGTTGGTAAAAGAGTAGCCCAAAAGTTGGCGGTGGGTGGTGATGACTAGCTGCCTTCCCTCTAGTCTTACACTGCTAAATTAGGGACGGCTAGTACAGATAGCCCTCGAGTAGCTTTGTGCGAAATTCCAAAACAAACAAACAAACAAAAGCTCATTTCAAGGATTTTTCTCGTAGTGAAAATAAGTTGATTAATGATAATTTATCTGCCCTGTCATGGCATTAAGTCATTGTAATCGTTTTATCAACTATCTAAACTGAAGAATAATCGTTGAAGATAACGCCAGAAGACGGGAATAAAAACAATCTTGAACTAAAGAAAAACGACAACAACTTTCTCTTCCTCTTCAGCCGCGGCTTAACGGCTCATAAAACGGCTCTGATTTCTTTTCTTTTTTTTTTTGCTTTTATTTGTCAACTACAAACTTGTAGTTCAAAGTTTCATTGTTATTTTACCGATGTGATATCTAATTGCAGTTTTGGACTCAGGAGATCGAACTCTATCAATTCATATATTTGGCCATACCCAAGATCTCATAGATTAATTTACCCTAACCCTACATAAA
This sequence comes from Tachypleus tridentatus, assembly GCF_004210375.1. Taxonomy (NCBI): domain Eukaryota; kingdom Metazoa; phylum Arthropoda; class Merostomata; order Xiphosura; family Limulidae; genus Tachypleus; species Tachypleus tridentatus. The sequence goes on from NC_134828.1 coordinate 17,078,682, forward strand.
AGAATTTAAAGTGACGCGGCTAATGAGGATTCTCTCTTGTCTTTGTTTTCTGAATGTTTTCAGTTAAGAATCACATTTGTCGCTTTAGACGTAATCAAAAATGCAAAACAAAAAGGGCTATTTTTTATATTCGTAACAGTTTATTGATATATCATATTTCTGAATATCATTTATCACCAACATTAAACTGTACTATGTTCTATAATTTGGAAAGAGGCTTAATAAAGATAAAACGTATTCTGCGATTTATTCAAATTTTTATATTTTCTATTTTCCTCAGAAAATTATAAAGCAAATAATTTCAGCTTATACACTTTAGAAACTGTTAATTATAGCCTGGTGGTTAATGTGCTTGACTCGTAATCTGAAGATCGCGGGTTCGAATCCTGGTCCCACAAAACATGCTCGCTCTTTAAGCCGTGGGGGCGTTATAAAGTTACCGTCAATCCCATTATTCGTTGGTTAAAGAGTAGCCCAAGAATTGACGGTAGGTGGTGATAGCTAGCTGCATTTCCTCTAGTTTTACACTGCTAAATTAGGGACGGCTAGCACAGATAGCCCTTGTGTAGCTTTGCATGAAATTCAAAACAAACAAACAACCGACAGGTACTAAACTTCTAGACATTAAGATACATCACTGTGGCTCAGCGATACTCTGAGGGTTTATCATGATTAATATTTGGTTTCAGAATCTGTGACAAAATACTCTAACTTTTTTACCTCAACATCCGCGACATTCGTCATAGTTCCGTCGCTTGTTTGTAATGTTTACTTACAGCACGTTCTATCATCTCTATCGTGGTTGATTATAAATAATAATATGATGTTCTGATTGGTTATTGTGTGGAATAAACTGAAATTCGCCAGTGAAAAGATTGCAAGTTCATTAGCAAGTGGGATGAAACTCTCGCAGTCCAACATTTGTCCGAAACAACTCATATTGTCGCTCGTGTGTATAAACAAGAATCTCTAAAAATCCTTATGACAGTTTGTTTGTTTGTTTAATTTCGCGCAAAGCTACACGAGAGCTATCTGCGCTACCCGTCCCTAATTTAGCAGTGTAACACTAGAAGAAAGGCAGCTAGTCATCACCACCCATCGCCAACTCTTGGGCAACTCTTTTACCAACGAATAGTTGGATTGACCGTAACTTTATAACGCCCCCACGGCTGAAAGGGCGAGCGCGTTGGGTGCAACGGGGATTTCAACCCGCAGCCCTCAATTACTGGTCCAACGCCTTAACAAACCTGACTGTGCCGGGTCTCATTATGACGGATAAAAACAATAGAACTGTTGCATTCGGCAATAAATATGTTTTCTTTACACTTTGCCTCAGTGAAAATATAACATAAAACAACTTGTTGCAATGATGAATCACTATAAATTATGTAATTAGAAAACTAAATATAAAGCCAAGAAGACAGCTTGTTTATATTTTTTTATCAAAAAAGGCCTATTCGAACAAATCTTTACTCAATAGATGGCACTACCTGGTTCGAGCCATTTTAAGAGAGTGCGCACTTGTCCTGTTTGCGAAACGGTCTTTTCTTATTTGCTATGTTATAACTACCAGAAATGCCTACATTAATTTAAATTGCATATAAAATTAATGGTTACCAATGTTTATGACGTACGGTAAGACTTTAAATTACCACGTGAACTTAGCATAATTATTCTCCGTGTGAAGTTCTGTATCACTGCTTGCTCAGTAATGCTCTTGAGCAGTGATAAAACCCCAGGTTGATACCTGTGTTGATCACAATTATTAACCTGAAGGAAGCACGTACGTTCTTTTCTATATATAATGCGTTTCGATAGCGTACGGGCCCGGCATGACCAAGTGGTTAAAGCACTCGACTTGTAATCTGAGGGTGGCGGGCTCGAATCCCTGTCACACCAAACATGCTCGCTCTTTCAGCAGTGGGGGCGTTATAATGTGACGTTCAATCCCACTATTGGCTAATAGCCCAAGAATTGGCGATGGGTGGTGATGATAGCTGTTTTCCCTCTAGTTTTACATTGCTAAATTAAGGACGACTAGCGTAGATAGCTTTCATGTAGCTTTGCGCCAAACTCAAAACAAACCAAAACCAAACATTGGCGTATATACGTGACAAACCTCTCTTTCTCTGCACGTGATTGAAATTTATTTGTAATTTATTTCTTCCTCTAGTTCTCTGACCAAAACAGATTAATTATTAATTAACTTACGTTTTGTCAAAATATCTTTTGATTACTGCAAAGAGGTCGTAGGAGACATTCATTCTGTAAAAAGACATTCATTCTATTTTCTTTTCTCACACTTTTAATGATGTTTGGACCTAAGAGGAAGGATTTTCGCCACATAAATCATCAGTAAATGTAAATATAAAATAATAGAGTATAGGTATCGAAAGACAGGATCTTTAACAGTTATAGTGACGTACAAAAGATAAAACAAAATTATAACAGTTTGTGTGTTAAGCCACTAAGTATGACTTATTATCTAAATACTGACAATGTGTAATGTGTTATAACGTACAAGTGACTGTTCCCATATTTAACATCATGACTGACAATTTGTTTATTACGTGCCAAACGAACCAGTCCAGAACCTTGTTCAACCGGAAAAGTCATTCCGGAAACAGTTGTGTTAGGGTTATTTAGGCAAATCTTGAGGAAAGAAATTTTGAAATGAAAAATGCAAGAAACAAACTAAATATGAATGACAGCATTACCTAACAATCTACTGTTTACTTTTCATTCCAGAAATGACTATTTAAATTTGAGAAATCATCTTGCAATGTATCACACATCTACTTCAACAGTGCACCTTTGGACTTTACTGTGTCATTAGTTTCCCAAAATACTGAAACTAATCATTTCTCATGTATGATCCCAGCACCATTTTTGAAGATAAGACACTCTTGTGGTCGTTTTCGTTTGGACATTGTGTTGCTGTCAATGCAGTAATTAATTGACGAATCTTACATCCGGTCAAATCGATTGATCTCATCCGACCTGAACTCACAGCTTAAGTTAATTCCAACCTTTGAACCATTACATTCACAACGACGTCTAGAACATGTCAAACATGTTTTGTTGTTACATCATTTCACTTTACATCTACAGGTTAAAATCTTCACCAAGGAACAGAGAGAATATAAGCTAAAAATAACCACTTTTTCATCATCTGGATAAAGTAACATTCTTTTCATCTCCAAACGTTTCGCCATCAATGCTATGAATATTATATGTATCAAGAAACACGGCTGTGTGTCGTGCGGCTAAAACAACCAACAGGACATTGTTATAAATAGAAATGATAGTTTAGCAGTTTCTACGTTATGTAGTTCAGACAGTGGTAATCAAAACCATCACATATTTTAATTAGATGTGCTCTACTAGACTGTTACTTCACACACTTGATTTACATTGAGAAATACCAGAGATTTTAAATCTCTAATGTTTATTTTAATTTTTTTCGGTTGATTTTCTTCGCAATGAAGGAACACAAACGTGACAAAAATTGTAAAAATAGAATAATGTAAACAAGAATAAAGAATGTTTGAATGATGCAGCTATACATAGCTCACTGTAACATTCACCAGTACAAGATGGCTACGAGATCGGTCAATTCGACCAACGTCATAACGAAAGTCCGTAATAGTAGAGATGCAAAGATTTAACTTGGTTTTCCTTGTGCAAAAAATTGTCATTATTTTAGTTGAATATACAGTTAAAGCAATCGACATGTTCGTACTCTTCAGGACACTACGAAAGAAATAATATATATATTAACCCTTTAAAATTATTTATTATGTTTCTCGAAAATTGTTTTTGAATATAAAGTTTTATATAAATAATGTTGCATTTTTCTCCACACATGATATTGTTGTATGTAAGCAGTAACAGAGAAAATAAACTACATTTCATTTATTACGTGTTGAAAGCTACTTCGGTTTGGTTACTTTTAAATTTCACACAAAGCTACATAAGAGCTACCTGCACTAAACGTTTTTAATTTATCAATTCTTGGACTACTTGTTTACCAAGCAATAGTGCGATTGACCGTCACATTATAATGCTTCCGTTACTAAAAGGGTGACCATGTTTGCTGTGAGTAAGATGCGAATCAGCAACCTTTGGATTGCGAGTCGAGCTTCTTAACTACCTAGCCATATCTGGCCGCTAGCCCAATAAACAGTAGTTCAATTCGCCATTGTTTATGTGTTGAATGCCTGCTCACGTACCAGTTGAACGCACAGAGATGACAAATAGATGCAAAGGGTAACATAAGAAGGAGTCAGATTCAAGTTTTAATCCACATTTCCGTGGAGCTCTAAGAGTACGTACCATATTTTATGAGCATCTGTTTAGCGATAGCGAGTTAACGTGTAGAATTAATTAAATGAATAATCAAACCAAGCTTCTTCGTGTTGCTGTGAATGCTTTATTAAAAAAATTAAAAAAGCAAAAATTCCGTCTTGCATCTAAAGCTCTAGACTTACACTGTTAAATTATGGAAGGCAGCTAGTCATCACTGCCCACCGCCAACTCTTGGGCTGCTCTTTTACCAACGAATAGTGGGATTGACCATTATAACGCCCCCACGGCTGAAAGGGCGAGCATGTTTGGCGCGACGGGGATGCGAACCCTCGACCTTAATATTACGAGTCGCACGCCTTAACACGCTTGGCCATGCTGAGCCTTCAGACATTGTATCAAGTAGTTAAAACAACAGAGGTCAACAGAGGGTTAAGTTACAAATGTCTGCTTCAGAATATCTGGTTGAATATAGTAAAAGGGAAATAAACCTGTCTTGTTTGTTAGGGTGATTTCTTTCCACTCCAGTAACTATGTAAATGACGAAAATTGGACCGTTTCACGGTAACCATTTTTCATTCAAGAATATGCTATGGTCTCACATAATAATAATAATAATAGTTTTATATACATATTAATACAAGTCTATTGGAGTATTGTCTTCTACCAGTTTTGTTAAATGTAAGCTATTTCCTTGCACAGTTACAGACAAAGAACAAGGTAGGTAAACTTTCCTATCTTACTTCATTTTGACACAACTACTATGACGTCAAGATAATATATATATCAGCGAAAGTTAACCCTAATACTTCTGTAACAGAGGCATAACTCTGCCTTTCTTTAAGGACTTGTTAAATTAGCTAAAGTTAACCCTAATACTTCTGTAACAGAGATGTAACTCTGCCTTTCTTTAAGGGCTTGTTAAATTAACTAAAGTTAACCCTAATACTTCAATAACAGAGGTATAATTCTTTCTTTCTTTAAAAACGTGTTAAATTAGCTACATTAACTCCAATATGTAACAAAAATTTTGTTCCTGGACATTTTTATTTACATAAAGTCTAAATAAAACAACATATGAATCAAGATTTACGTGTATTTATACTAAAGTTATACAAAAGTGAACAAAAATGTTCAGAAGTGAAAAGTTTATTGAGATTTGCGACTGTAATGTAAATCACTTTCAGCTATCAGCCCCCAAAAATAGTCTCAGCACTTGACTTTGTTAAACCAAGGTTTCTGATCAAATAATTGATATCTGAAATTGTAATCTAGATCTTCAACGTCTACCTCTTCTTCTTATCTGCTGCTCTCTTCTGAGGATGGCTGCTTTCTCTCTGGTGGAGTGGGTTCAGGGATCTCAGGGCAGTGTGGCACTGGGGCAATGGATGATGGAAGGTCCGGATACATGATAGCAGATGTATTCTTGTGAGGCTGACGTTTGGAAGGATCCACCATACAGAAGTAGCAATTGCTTGAGTGGTCATTGGGTTCCCGCCAAATTCTTGGAATAATGAATTTCATGACTTTCATTTCCCCCTCTGTACCATCCTGCAAAAAATAAAAATAAAATTTTTATTATAAAGAATAAATTTATTTCAACCACATCTAATGTGTAAGAGGTTTATGCAAAATATTTTATATGTGATATTTTTCTATACTATTTGAAATTAAAAAAAAGATATTTAAAATTTAAAAGGTCTAAAATTTATATAATATAAAATCTTACTATTCAAGAAAGCATAAATTGTCCGTCTTACCTTCTAAGAGTTTTTTTTTTTTTTTGCAGTGCTAGCAGATAAAATGAGATGGCCAGAGTTTGTCTTGATAAATTGGCCACATACATAGCAGAATGCGTCTGGAGAATGCTTGCATCTTGTTGATTTGATAGCATCTCTGATAAAATCAGATAGGTCTATATGTTCATTTAGGCAGCTAGAGCTAAACTGAAGTGATGAGTGGTGAGCCCCTGTATATATATTACTATGGAAAGTTCTAGAAAATTCTAAAAAGGTTCTTGAAAATTATCGTAAGTTCTACAACATTCTAGAAAGTTGTTTTAAGCTCGAGAAAATTCTCTATCAGCTGAATCTACCTGGAATGTTCTGGAAAATGGGTAAATTTGAAAATTTCATGACTTAGGTCACAAAAGCAAACTTTGAAGACAAAAATCGGTCTTTTCCATTTACTTTAGGCATAAGCAATTGGGAAACAACACTTTCTGTCCAGGAACAAGAAAAAGTAAACATTTTGTTACGTAGTGTTATTGTATTATAACTCACGCTTACCTATAATCCTCTTGTAAAATTGAACAAAACATATGCTTACCTCGAAGTTTGGTACTGAAAGCTTTATTTTTATGGGAACAAACAACTGAAACTCGCAGGTTTCATTTGGTTCTCGGTTTCTATAAAGTTTACGTGTAAAACATTCATCTCCTATTTTCCCAGTTGTTGTTTTCTCCTGTTTCACATACATGGACTTTATAATGTCGTATAATATAGAAGAGTATTTTCTCACACACCATAACAACAAAATTCCAAATATGATGTGTAATTACATCGCGTAAGCCCAGAATAATTCGTTCTGCTTTACTGTTTTATCAACCGGACTGTCTGTTCGGAGATAAAATACATTTAAACGAGATATGCATTAAGATGGAGAAACTATTCGAATGTCGTACAAATACAACAACATTTTCGTTTTGCATACGTTTAGCTCTTACTGTAAGTTTCATTTGTATCTCTCGTGTTTTAATTATAGAATCGCCAGTGAGTGGACTTTTTAATTACCTCCGGACTTTTAAAAAAAAAACATTCTGGACTATTCATACTTCACGCTTCCTGTGGGTCCACCATGACTCTTTTTTTTAATAGGATTTGTAATAATGTATGAGAAACACAAAAACAATTAAACAAAAAGATCGTTAATATTTCTAATTAATTACTGCTGGTCATCTTCCATAAAAATAGTGATTTTATATTTTTTGTTATGAGGTATTTACTCTGAAAGTTCGAACAGGTAAAAATATAGTTACAGAAATGTTCTGAGAAGGTCCAAACGTTGTTCTGTACTCCACTTTAATTGAAGTTTTAATATCCATAACAGCCGTCTTTAGAACATATAGTGATTCAGTATTCTGCAGTATATAAACAGTGTATAAATATACAGGCATTTAGAGTATTCCTAGCAATATTAGTGTAAATTACAGGCCTGGAGCACTGCCATAAACAAACGTGTAGACATCGGAAATTCAATTAGAATGTTAAAATGCACAGTTGACAGCTGCCAAAATACAGTTCAATTGATACCGAGAAAATGTATAGGATAATAACGGATTATTTAATTTAGCCTGTGGTGAAAACAATAATCACATGATTAAATCAACTAAGTTAGAATTGTTGGGTGTTGATAGAGCACACCATTAGTTTAGCAGTATATATATAAATCTTCGCAAATATTTGCGTTCGACTCGTAATCTAAGAGTCACGGGTTCGAATCCCTGTTGCACCAAACATGCTCACCGTTTCAGCCATGGGGGCGTTATAATATGACGGTCAATCCCACTGTTCGTTGGTAAAAGAGTAGCCCAAGAGTTGGCGGTGGGTGTTGATGACTTCCCTCTAGTCTTATACTGCTATATTAGGGACGGCTAGCGCAGATAGCCCTCGTGTAGCTTTATGCGAAATTCAGAAAAAAAACACACATATTTGAAAAGTAATTGAAATATACGTATTAATAGAAATCTTGCTAAGAATTATTTAATAAATGAATTGTTGAACTAGATTTACCATCAGTAGTTTTATTTTAAAATACATTATCTGTTCCGCATGTTACCATAGTGTCTTTCGAAGGAAATACCTGGTCAGACAACAAACTGTTCTCTTACGGACTTGATGGCACACTAGTCTGACATCAATGCATGTGACGTCACCAACAAGCTTATCGCAAGCACGTCTGAAGCCTAAAAAAAAACTGTATCCAGCCAAGTGGTGACACACGAATTTAGGTTTTGTTATGACTGAAAAGCATTCTATTCTACTTTCTATTCGTTTAATTATTCATAGACCACGTGTTATATCTTCAAGCTCTATCGAATTATCTGTATATTTAAATTGGAGTTTATTTGGTAACAAAAGAACGATAACCTGATTTTACTGCTTTAAAATTATGTGGAGCTTGTTAATTCGATCCAAAATTTGTATTTATTAAATCACGTGTTAGTGATCATGTAATGTTTGTTTCACGTGATAGCAGAATGAATAGGGGGTTTTAAGGTTTGAACAGTAAAAGCGAATGTGTTTCCATCTAGTGGCGGAAGACTGTGTTAGGATTTAACAATCCGTTATATACTCTGCTTTGTGTCTCAGGACGGCTCGTACGAGTATTAAAACTTTCACCAAACAAGAAGAAATATGGAAACCAGATTAAAAAAAAGAAACATACACACAAAAAAAACCTCTTCACATGTTTCTGAACACTTGAAATCAAATAAGCAAAACGTAACCATAGAAACACCCAGATACTAAATAGAAAAAAATAATATATATAAACAAACGTAAAATCAAAGAAGCCCTACCTACACAACAACAAAATATAAAATTAAACCACTATAAAGAAACACCTTGATACCTAGGCGTGCGACTCGTAATCTGAGGGTCGCGGGTTCGCATCCCTGTCGCGCCAAACATGCTCGCCCTTTCAGCCGTGGGGGCGTTATAATGTGTACGGTCAATCCCACTATTCGTTGGTAAAAGAGTAGCCCAATAGTTGGCGGTGGGTGGTGAAGACTAGCTGCCTTCCCTCTAGTCTTACACTGCAAAATTACGGACGGCTAGCACAGATAGCCCTCGAGTAGCTTTGCGCGAAATTCAAAAACAAACAAACAAACCTTGATACCTATACTAATTATAGCCTAACATGACAACGCCATCTACAATCCCGTACCCTTTTAGACTCTTGCTCCTAAGACCTGCGCCCAGCAACGGTCACTTGCAAATTCTCTTTGTTAATAAGCTGAAGATGACCTAAGTAGGTCAAAACGTTGTTTTCTGCTTTATTTTGGTAAAAGTGTTAATACCAATATCAGCCGTCCTGAAATACATTTTAACGTCAAGTGGGTTTCTCGCCATTACGAATCACGTATTCTGCTCTGGTTTATGACACTATTAAATTCAAAGTTTTTCTTATTTAATTCTTGAAACAGTATAATATATATTTATATTAACATCAAGCACAACTGTAACACAAAAGAATTCGTAATTTCAAATTTAATGCATAAAAAACGTAACTTATGAAAGGTTTCTAAAGGTCACTCATGGAGAATTATGAAAACCACTAACGGTATTTCATGGAAAAGAAGATAAAATGTTTATTTTAACTGTACATTTGTCACTTTTTTTTTTTTTTGTGTGTGAACAAATTAATTAACTATGGTAAACGTCTAGACGTCATAAATCTAAAACTAATGAAACAAAGCCCAATATGGCCAGGTGGTTAGGACGCTTCACTCACAACTTGAGGGTCGAGGATTAGAGTCCCCGTACCATCAGACATGCTCACCATTTCAACCTGGGGTCATTGTAATGTGACGGTAAATCCCACTATTCGTTAGTAAATGAGTAGCGCAAGCGTTTTTGGTGGATGGTGATGACTAACTGCCTTCCCTCTAGTCTTACACTGCTAAATTAGGGACGGCTAGCGCAGATAGCCCTCTTGTAGCATGCTGTTGAGTCAAACTCTGATCCTGACGAGATAGGAGACAACAGAGTGTAGATCTTACAAACAACCATTCTTTAAATATAAATGTGAACATTAGTTCGACTACAGTAAGATACACATTAAAACTGAGCACGTGCAGCTCCTCGAAAGTGGCTGACGAAGATAAATAAATCAAACGTTGAAATGGGTATCGAGCCACAAATAGTGGAATGAACGAAGCTGAAAACATGTTTTCTCTATAAATGAATCCACATTTTAATAGATCAGCAACAAAAAATATCAGTTTGTTCGGGCAGCAGTATCGTGATCTAAAAAAATCTGATGGCACCCTGACTGCTGACAAGTACATGCAGGCTCTATTTCGCTATGCCATACTCCCAAGTAATTGTTTGGGATTCATCTTTCTGGAAGAAAATGATATACAGCAAAACGAATACAGTAAATTCGGTGAAACGATAATTTTCTATTCGTTTGTTTTCTTAATTTCGCGTAAAGCGACTTAAGGGCTATCTGCGCTAGCCGTCCTTAATTTAGCAATGTAAGATTAGAGGGAAGGCAGCTAGTCATCACCGCCCATCCCCAAATTTTTGGCTACACTTATACCAATGAATAGTGGGATTGACTGTAACTTTATAACGCCCCCACGGCTGAAAGTGCGAGCATGTTTAGTGAGACGGGGATTCGAATCCAAGACCCTCAGATCCCGAGTCAGTCGAGTGCCTTAACCACCTGGCCATACAGGACCAATAATTTTTATCTCTGTTAAAGGGTCGAAAGAACAACACTATAACATATTAGTATGCATATTTTTTTAAGCTGGTTGGGCTTAGGTGAAAATTAGAAAGATCAAAAGGTGCCCATGTAACGTGGTTGAATTATGGGTAATAACAGGACATCTGTTAAAGTATTTCAGAATCGTAAAACGACAAACTACGCTGTGATTTTAATGTTTTGGATAATACTACAACTTACACTTATTTGCTTTATGGGTTTTACTTCCTTTATTAATTCATTGTCTAGTTAGTACTATTTGTTGTTGGTAACGACTGTGTGTGTGTGTGTGTGTGTTTGTGTGCATCGCTTGCTCTATTCTTTTCATTACTCTGAGTAAAAAAACATTACTTTTGCGATAGAATCTTCATTCCACTAATTAACGTTTTTACTACTTCGATGCTAACATACAGTAGGTTGAGTGTTATTTTTTGGTACGCCAGTTTTTCTCCTAAGTTCGTTAGGTTTACCAGCGCTGTTCTAATCGCTAATGTGACTTTTACGACACATAAAAGCGTCATTAGCTAACCCAATCAATGTAAACACGCTCTACAGGTCCCCTGGAGACAGACATTAAGAATCGATACTTGTTTGTTAACTGGTTAAAAAGAAAGTGCCGTTTTCCAAGGCGAACTTACGTATCCAATAATTGATCTGACATCCAGTTTATGTGTTTATTTAAATTTACTGGCTCTATAAAGAAACCACGTAAAGAAGTGCGAACGTAAATTTTGATTGGTACATGCGCAAAGCACGTGCGCAACTTGTGCAATGGATCATCAGTTTTCTCAAACCGATCGATTAGATTTACCTACACACCATCCCCAGATAAATAGTACCTGGATAATCACAATTTGTAATAGGTATTACGTAATATGCTTAAACCTGAGAGACAAAGTTCGTCACGTGTACTACAGTAAGTTTCATTTGAATAGAAACTCCGAAACATATAATTATTAAGTTACTGTTTCGTGTCAGTTTTTTCGTGTAAAAATAAACTAACCCGGAATAGGACTCGAATAGTTTATCTTTCTCACTTAAAATGCTAATATGTATAGGTGCAGACACGGAAATTCGATTTCACTATATATATGTATATAAAATTGTTTTTTAATGTTTGTTTGTTTTTTAATTTCGCACAAAGCTACTCGAGGGCTATCTGTGCTAGCCGTCCCTAATTTACCAGTGTAAGACTATAGGGAAGGCAGCTAGTCATCACCACCCACCGCCAACTCTTGAGCTACTCTTTAACCAACGAATAGTGGGATTGACCGTCACATTATAACGCCCACACGGCTGAATGGGCGAGCATGTTTTGCGGACGGGGATGCGAACTCGCGACCCTCAGATCACGAGTCGCACACATTAACACGCTTGGCCATGCCGGGCCTGTATATAAAATATGTGTGCGCATACAACTGTATGTAAACATATATGTGTGTATGTGTACCTATATATATATATATATTAGAAAAAATTAATACTGATAAAGTTAAGAAACCAAAATCGGAAGGAGGGACGGCGTTAAAAACAGTAATTCCAAACCTCTGACTAATTATATTAGTTTATTATAACCTATAAACAAGTCGGAACAAAAATAAATTTAAAAAATAATGAACAAAAACACTGCACTATTTAAAAAGATCCCAGGATACAAGCTATAATGTGGGATGTAAAATGTATCCTAGGTTTTGGAGGTGTCTGTAGAAGTGTGACGCACATTGCGATGGGGATACACCTCCACTCGCCATTCTCACGTAAGAAATACAGAGTAGCAATATCTACAGAAATAAAAATTAGTAAGCGAGATGTGGGCGATTAAGCCCAAAACGTCCCATATTTATATCACCCTTTACTGCCTGCAGATAGCTGTAGGAAGGTGACTGCTCTCCAAAATAAAGAAGAAATAATAATTGAAAAATAAGAAAATAAAGTCACTACCATAATTGGGGCTGGAATGCTAACTTCAAGAAGTAAGTTTTATCTTACTTACCCCCAAATAAAAATAGTTATTAGGAAGTTTTAAGTAAAATTTATGTAATTTTTATTTCTATATATTTATTCAATACATTATTGTATTTGTTACAGAATAGTTTAATGACAGTTTCTTTATTAAATCCACTAACTAATAATTTTTATATCAGTATTTCAACATTATTGATAAAATATTATAATTTATTATGAATTTTACAATATCTGAATAATTGCCAAGTTCTAATGCTTATAACAGAAAGGTATGGCACATTACCAATAAAACAGGGTAAACCATACATTGAAAAGGTAAAATATTTTATTTTATCAAAAGTATTTGCATTAATATTCTTATCAATTATTTTAATTTCTAAATCTAAGTAATGGGTTTCTGTATTAGATATTGAAGTATTTTCAATTTCTAATTCTGCTAAATAAATAGTGTTGATAACAGTGTTTATTTTAGGATTATTTATGTTAATTAAATTATCTATATATCTGTAAGCTAAGGTAAACACATTTGGATTTGCGGGGTTTTCAATAAATCTGTTCTCGTAATAGTAAAGATATAAATTTGCTATACAGGTAGAATACTTACCTCACATTGTAACTCCTATTATTTGTTTAAAAACCTGGTTATTGAAAAATATATAATTATTGTATGTACAGAAACTTAATATATCTTTTATATTATTTTTAGCTAAACTTGCTTTCTTTCAGTTAGATAAAAGGATAACACAGCTGTTATATTAATGAATTTAAAACAAAGATCAAATCTCTTAATGGAATTGTGGTAAAACCAAATGTTTCAATATTATTAATTTGTTCACATATTTTTAGATATTTTAAAATAATATGTTTATTTTTTATTATCCAAAAAGTATTTTTTATAAAGACGTACGATTTTTATTGTACCATGTAAAATATTAAATACTGTATTTAAAAATATAGCCAGTTGTTTAATAATTCTTCTTAATGAATTAGAAATAAATCTAAATTTAATTAGAGGTTTATGAAGTTTGGAAATAACATAAGAAAAGGAAAATATACATAAGAATTTTGTTTAGAATAAAGTTTATTACAAGCTTTACTGAAATTATTGTATCTTTGGATTAGTTAATAAGTTTAAAGGTTTGTGTTTTTATGATTTTATTATCATGATTAATGCATAAAACGTTTTACAAATGATACCAATGTTACAGTTAGTCTTAACAATGTGAACTATAACAAATGATACCAATGTTACAGTTAGTCTTAACAATGTGAACTATAACAAATGATACCAATGTTACATTAGTCTTAACAATGTGAACTATAACAAATGATACCAATGTTACAGTTAGTCTTAACAATGTGAATTATAACAAATGATACCAATGTTACAGTTAGTCTTAACAATATGAACTATAACAAATGATACCAATGTTACAGTTAGTCTTAACAATATGAACTATAATATATTTTACTTTTAATTCTTGAATCCTACTTTTTATCTGATGAAGTGATAGATGTGTAATAATATACATAATTGTTATTATCCTTTATTATTGGATAATTTAATTTATATTTTTAAGTACATGCAGCTTCCATTCCAGACATCGTCTAGGTGGATAAAATGTAATATAGTTAAGTTTTAAAATGTACTCATCAACATTGCTTTCACTATATTTTAGAATATTATTATTATTACATTTTGTGGCTATTCTGTAATTAGATCAGTTTTTAGTATTTCACGTAATGTTTTATCTTTTGTAATTTTCAAGTTACTAGTAGCAATATTAATAAAGTTTTATAATTATATAGTAATGAACTAATTGGAACTTTATATTTATAACTGAAGTATGTCTTAAGTTTCTACAAGAAAAATACTGTTTGTTTTATAGATTAATTAATAATATTAGAAAATCTGCAAATTATTGAATATATTTTATCTAAAATTAATCACCAAATATGAAGGTTTGATTTACAGTTTATTTTTTTCAGAACTTCTCAAATTATTGATTTTAATAAATATTTTATAATATCTTATCTTAGTAAGTTGATCTGCATGATCGTTTCGAAAATCCAAATTTTTATTACATTAATTAATGTTCTTAATTTGGGAAGATTATATTTATAAATCTTTATAAAATAATTTACGTATACTAATATTAGGATAAAAAATATTTTCCAAATTATTACAAAATTCTGAAAAGTCAACCCATTTTAAGTATTATTTTCTTTACTTCTAGTAATACAGTAATTATTACTCTAATTGAAAACTAGAGAGTTATTAAAATCTAGGTTTAATCCATAACGATATAGCGTTCTTAGTTCAAAATGTAGACGTTTTCGTTTTTTATTGAAGTCTAGTGGTGTCTTCATTAACTATTTCTAATATAGTTATTTTAACAGAGGTAAAACGGTGAAATCTGGATTGTTTTAATTTATAGAATTCAGTACATTATTTTAAACTTGAGATTTATGTAAATTTATACGTATATGTAATGGGTTTGAAGTTTGACCTACATATTCTATGTTACGAATTTGTACCTGTTAATAGATAAATTACATTTTTTATTTTACAAAGTGAATTTGTTTAGTAATATGGTGAAAAATATTTAGAACAGAACATCTTTTACTGTTAGATCTTATAGCAGTATAATTACTATAATTATATTTTTAAAATATGTCATTAGTTAAAGCTATTACAGTTAACTCATAAAGAATGTAGAATGTAATAGAATCTGAAATTTTATACAGCAAACCGAGCGCTCTAACCACCAGCCATATCACACACTTAAAACTATTACAAATAATAGAATCCAACGTTCGAAAATACATTTTGGTGAAATCAAATGAGCCAGTCTCGTGTTTTAGTTTCTATAATACGTCATTAACGAAGACTGGTCAAAATAGGAAATGATACATTCGTAACATATCTGTAAAGTTTAAACAATAAAATTGTACAGAAAACATTGGACTCCTCACGTTACTTCATATTGTCAACTTGTGTGAGCTGTAACTATACTAAATCCATCTATCAATAACCACTGAATTATTTATTTGTTTTGAATTTCGTACAAATCTACACGAGGACTATCTGCGCTCGCCGTCCCTAATTTAGCAGCGTAAGACTAATGTGAAGGCAGCTAGTCATCACCACCCACTGCCAACTCTTTTACCAACGAATAGTCGGATTGGCCGTCACATTATAATGCCCCTACAGCTAAAAGAGCTAGCATGTTTGATGTGATAAGGATTCGAACCCACGACCCTTGAATTGCGAGAGTCAAGTGCCCTAACCACCTGGCCATGCCGGGGCCCATCGAATAACGAAATACCAAACATACTTGACAACTTCATTACATCTTTGTTTTTGCTTATCTCTGTTTCACATTATTTAATCTATTGTGATTTTTAACGTTTTAAGGTTATTTTTAAACTTTCTTTCGCTGTTAATTATAGTTTCAACCACACAAACATAGCCTAGTTGTTTGTCGAAACTAGAGTACTCTGTAATATCTTTATTATCTATGCACAGATTTTCAGCCGAAATTTAAACCTGTTTTTATTTTCACAGAAACAAACATTTTAAATAAAAAAACTTAAAAAAACCTATATTTTCAGAAATACGTAAAAAATAATTATATTATTCTATTTTTATTTTTAAACTTAAAAAGTGCTTAATTAAAATGTCATTAGTAAGAGTGGGGACCCGGCATGGTCAGGTGAGTTAAGGCGTGCGACTCGTAATCTGAGGGTCGCGGGTTCGCATCCCCGTGGCGCCAAACATGCTTGCCCTTTCAGCCGTGGGAGAGTTATAATGTGACGGTCAATCCCACTATTCGTTGGTAAAAGAGTAGCCCAAGACTTGGCGGTGGGTGGTGATGACTAGCTGCCTTTCCTCTAGTCTTACACTGCTAAATTAGGAACGGCTAGCACAGATAGCCCTCGAGTAGCTTTGTGCGAAATTCAAAAACAAACAAACAAACTAAGAGTGGGTGTTGATCGTTTAAACATTATAAATAATGTCGTACAAAACAAACTCCAATTCTAATAATTTCCCAGAGATGGCGCTCGTATAGAAGATACAAGGATGGTATTATATTACTTGTAATAAACTCGTAAAAATGTTTTTGGTAATTAATTACAAATATTTTATAAATTTCAATATAATTTACTGCAAACTAGTTAACACCAGGTGGAGGTGATTGGTTATCGTTTGTTGTCATGTTTATTGCATAATTCTCCTTACTAATTACTGTTAATTGCTACTTGTTAATTATTTTTTATTATTCGATAGCTAAACTGCTGTTGTCTTTAGGATCATTATCTTCTTGGAACATGAATTATTTATTTAAATTGTTTAAAAAATGTATAGTTTTTTTTTCATTTTCTCAATTACGTCATCTGAGTTTGTTGTCAGTTAAGTAGGTGTTGGTTTTGTTTTAATTTCCCGCAAAGCTACACGAAAGCCATCTGCGCTAGCCATCCCTAATTTAGCAGTGTAAGACCAGAGGGAAGGCAGTCATATGAGTCATCACCACCCACCGCCAACTCTTGGGCGACTCTTTAACCAACAAATAGTGGGATTGACCGTCACATTATGACGCCCCCACGGCTGAAAGGGCGAGCATGTTTGGCGCAACGGGGATTCGAACCCTCGACCCTCAGACTACCTTTTCCACCTGACCATGTAAATATAAAGCAATTATTTCATTTTTATTTCTCTAGTATGCGCTTCATACATCATAAGTTACAACGATAATAAACTAATATGTTCTACTTCGCTGTGAACATATCAAAGGCTTGACCTCTGCCACCTTTAATGTGCCATAGTTATTGTATTATCAAGTCATAAAATAATGTGTATCTTATATACCTGATCGTAACCCCTATTTCAGACTTATTTGTATTAATATAAATACCATATAATATTTAAACACCACACAATATAAAATGAAGTAAAAGACATATACTATTTTAACATTAATAATGGTTATGATAACATGATTTCGTTATTTTAAAAATCTGATGAAAACCGTGTGTGCTATGTTTATTATTCCGTGAACGCACTTTATGCTCGGGGTAAGTTAACATTCCCAGCCTTCGAACCAAGATAAAGTCCTCACAAAATTAGTGTTTTACAACCTGAGCTAAGTAGATTTAGCCCTCTATTTATTATTAGTACGACATTTTTAGCAACTCTAAGCACTTAGCTACCACATTTCTCTTTTCCCGTCTTAGGTTCTAATCTCAGGATTGTGGAGTGAACTCTTTTCTCAGTATCTTTCATCCTTCTATATTCCCTAAATAAATCAACTTTAAACCGTGATACTTCTCTTACAAAACTAAAGTTACCTCATTTTTGTAAGGTTTGTTAACTTAAGAATTACGACACTGTTTTAAAGTACCATAATTTCTTTCTTCGTCGTATATACTTGTATATTGGCTTGTGTAACCTTTCATCTTATTTTAATATTTACCTGGTCTTGGAATGTTTATGAAATTCTGTGAGATTCCTTTTTACATGACTATTTTTGTATCTCGTTAATTAAATATTTAACATTTCTATATGACTATTTTTGTATCTCGTTAATTAAATATTTAACATTTCTATGTTACTATTTTTGTATCTCGTTAATTAAATATTTAACATTTCTATATGACTATTTTTGTATCTCGTTAATTAAATATTTAACATTTCTATATGACTATTTTTGTATCTCGTTCGTTAATTAAATATTTAACATTTCTATATGACTATTTTTGTATCTCGTTAATTAAATATTTAACATTTCTATATGACTATTTTTGTACCTCGTTAATTAAATATTTAACATTTCTAAATGACTATTTTTGTATCTCGTTAATTAAATATTTAACATTTCTAAATGACTATTTTTGTATCTCGTTAATTAAATATTTAACATTTCTATATGACTATTTTTGTATCTCGTTAATTAAATATTTAACATTTCTATATGACTATTTTTGTATCTCGTTAATTAAATATTTAACATTTCTATATGACTATTTTTGTATCTCGTTAATTAAATATTTAACATTTCTATATGACTATTTTTGTATCTCGTTAATTAAATATTTAACATTTCTATATGACTATTTTTGTATCTCGTTAATTAAATATTTAACATTTCTATATGACTATTTTTGTATCTCGTTAATTAAATATTTAACATTTCTATATGACTATTTTTGTATCTCGTTAATTAAATATTTAACATTTCTATATGACTATTTTTGTATCCCGTTAATTAAATATTTAACATACGTCCTTTGATTCTATCTAAAATCTTCACTCTAAATAACTTGAGATTATCCAACAGTGGAAATACTGCGGTATAACTTACACTAACAGATTTTATGTTGTCACCATTTAAATTAAGTAAATCGTCCTTTAATAAACAGACGAACATTTTTATTATTGTTCATTGAACATTCACATTATCCACTGTTTACATCTGTAAAAGTTTATGTTTTTACCGAAATATTACAGGCGACAAAACTGAATACCGTGTATGACAAAGTCTGACATGCTAAAACATTGTAAATATCAGCAAATAGCTTTAATTTATTTGTAGTAAGTTTCAAGGTTAATAACATTAAAAATCTAGGTTCGATACTCTCGGTGGGCACAACGTAGCTAGCCAATTGCGTAACGTTAGGCTTAAACACAAAGAAAATATTTTATATTATTTCAGTATATTTCAATCAAATCCTAGGATAGGACAAACCTGCAACGAAAAGCAACCTATGTCAACAGCAGCTATGATAGTTTAACGATTTTCCACCTACCGTATCTTAAACAGTGGTATTTCAAACTGTCAAATATTTTCCTTAGATATGCACTACTGGACACTCACTTCACATATCAAATTTCAAGGCGAACCGTTACAAAACACCTGAGAAATTTCCATATTTGGTTGAGTTTCTTTCTATACTTTTTATTTCATGAGTTTTATTTTAATCTGGCACACTTGTAAACCTTCACTACCTACAGTTAAGTGTCGAACTTGGTATAAATATAATCTACATTCGCAAAGTTATTCAATAAAAAACGTTCAAATTTGACCAAAAATTTGTGCACGTGAGCGTAAAAACGCACGCGAGACATTGCTCTAAACTCTTTATTGTGCCTTCGTCTTAAAGTAAAAATGGAATATTTTATTCTCGTTATTAAAGACGACTGATTTGGACCAGCAAAACTATAAATTTGAAAGAATGTGTACTTAAGTATTATTCAGGTCAAGGAAACTAAGTTAGCAATTTCTAACTCAAGTTTTAAAAAAAAATTATACTAATAGACGGCTATTACTGATTGTTCATCGCCAACTTTTCAGCACAAATTTACAAAATTATCTTAACTAAAGAGCGTTTAGTGTCACATGATAGTATCTTAAACAATTAGCATAAATAAGGATACGGCTGTACTGATTACATGAGGCGATGACAAGAAACTGTTAATCTAAATTCCATGGCGTCACTATAAACGAAGTTATTAACATTATTTTAGAATGGAAAAACTATCACCGTCTATTTTAAACAATCTAGTCGATTCTGTAAAGTATAGATCTGTTCCGAAAAATAGGACTACGATCCTAAACCTAACGTTGGTTACTTTCAAGTACCTCTTTCTTATTTGGTGTGGTTTGTAGGTGAGTATTGACTAAAGGTCGTGATATCTAATGAAAAACACCTTAAATGTACATATCGTTTTTCACACCTAAGCTATGTCGTTTTACATTTGTTTTAGTTGTCGTTCTCTCTCTGTTAACATATCACTTATTAAATATTTTGTATCCATTATGCTAAGTTACCCATGTTTAAAGACAACAATAAATAAATGTTGCCTGTGTAGAAACGGACTTATTCACCATTTTATTAGCTATTTATAATTTATGTTATTTAATAATGGTGTAAATTGACTCATGTTTTATGTTTCATAAAGAAACATTTAGCTGAATCTTTGGAGAAAACGATTTGCATGGATTGAGTTACGAATAATAATAATTATTATTATTATACTAGACAAAATACCATCAATGGAGAAAATTTAGGGTTTTCAACAGAAGTTCAGTATTTATATGTTGTTATTATATCTTAAATAATTATTATAGATCCTACATAGGACAATAACAATGATTTGTTTGTTTGTTTGGGAATTTCGCACAAAGCTACTCGAGGGCTATCTGTGCTAGCCGTCCCTAATTTAGCAGTGTAAGACTAGAGGGAAGGCAGCTAGTCATCACCACCCACCGCCAACTCTTGGGCTACTCTTTTACCAACGAATAGTGGGATTGACCGTCACATTATACACCCCCACGGCTGGGAGGGCGAGCATGTTTAGCGCGACGCGGGCGCGAACCCGCGGATTACGAGTCGCACGCCTTACGCGCTAGGCCATGCCGGGCCCAATAACAATGATAAAGAAATATTTAAAGGAAAAACAAAACGATAAAAAATATCGTTTCATATGCTGCCACTAGATGGTACTGTAATCACTCTTTAAATATCTCTGGCAGAATTTTAACTGGCAATTTTGGTGTAGCATGTTCTAGAAGAGAAATATACATACATATCAAATCTTCGTTTAGACATATAAGATAACATTTGAAATTAAAATATGCCTTATAAATGTATCTGTACTTTGTATTTATGTCAGCATTAATAAGGTGACTTTCTGCTATATTTAGTGTCATAAGGAAGACAGACGATCACGTAACCTCCATGTTGAGATATTACTATCTAACTTTTATCACATCCACAGCTTAAAGTTAGAAATATATTTTGTTGTAGTGCACGGATTCGAACTAGGATCGCCAGCTCCGAGATCCGTATCTGTAGCACAGTCAACACGTACTTCTACAAGGTGTAACCTATTCTGTTGTCATACAGTCAACACGTACTTCTACAAGGTGTAACCTATTCTGTTGTCATACAGTCAACATGTACTTCTACAAGGTGTAACCTATTCTGTTGTCATACAGTCAACAAGTACTTCTACAAGATGTAACCTATTCTGTTGTCATACAGTCAACACGTACTTCTACAAGGTGTAACCTATTCTGTTGTCATACAGTCAACAAGTACTTCTACAAGGTGTAACCTATTCTGTTGTCATACAGTCAACAAGTACTTCTACAAGGTGTAACCTATTCTGTTGTCATACAGTCAACACGTACTTCTACAAGGTGTAACCTATTCTGTTGTCATACAGTCAACATGTACTTCTACAAGGTGTAACCTATTCTGTTGTCATACAGTCAACAAGTACTTCTACAAGATGTAACCTATTCTGTTGTCATACAGTCAACACGTACTTCTACAAGGTGTAACCTATTCTGTTGTCATACAGTCAACAAGTACTTCTACAAGGTGTAACCTATTCTGTTGTCATACAGTCAACACGTACTTCTACAAGGTGTAACCTATTCTGTTGTCATACAGTCAACACGTACTTCTACAAGGTGTAACCTATTCTGTTGTCATACAGTCAACAAGTACTTCTACAAGGTGTAACCTATTCTGTTGTCATACAGTCAACAAGTACTTCTACAAGGTGTAACCTATTCTGTTGTCATACAGTCAACACGTACTTCTACAAGGTGTAACCTATTCTGTTGTCATACAGTCAACACGTACTTCTACAAGGTGTAACCTATTCTGTTGTCATACATTCAACACGTACTTCTACAAAGTGTAACCTATCTGTTGTCATACAGTCAACATGTACTTCTACAAGGTGTAACCTATTCTGTTGTCATACAGTCAACACGTACTTCTACAAAGTGTAACCTATTCTGTTGTCATACAGTCAACATGTACTTCTACAGGGTGTAACCTATTCTGTTGTCATACAGTCAACACATACTTCTACAAGGTGTAACCTATTCTGTTGTCATACAGTCAACATGTACTTCTACAAGGTGTAACCTATTCTGTTGTCATACAGTCAACAAGTACTTCTACAAGGTGTAACCTATTCTGTTGTCATACAGTCAACAAGTACTTCTACAAAGTGTAACCTATTCTGTTGTCATACAGTCATCACGTTCTTCTATTATCGTTTCCCTATTTTAAACGTAACTACTAATATTTATTTCACCCCAACATTGGGAACAACATCTACATACACGTTACCATGAGTACAAGTGAACAACACCTACATACACGTTACCATGAGTACAAGTTTACTGAACTGATTAGACGATTAAGAATTTATTTTTCACTATTGAAATTCGAGGTCCGATACTACGAAGAAAGAGAGCAGATAACCCAACGTAGCTTTGCTCTGAAATGAATAATCGTTCGAATATACAAGGATTAACCTCCTAAGTTATCCCTTGATGCTTTAAATGAACGACACATTTCTCAGCCTTACGTCCGCTGCTTTAATATAACCCGATTAAGATCAGTTTGAATGATATTAAACATGTGGACTGTTTAGTCTAATGGTCATGCACAACTTGTCTGGATGTGCAATACGTTATTAAAACAACGAAGTTCTATAGTTTAAAACCAGAATGCGGTCAAGTTCAGTTAGATTGAAACGTGTTTAAACAAAAGCTCTACAATAAAAATTAAAATAGAGATGTTCGTTTTCTTAGTGTGGAACTAATAATTCATGTATACATAAAGATTTTTGTTAAGAGAGCGACTCAAAATTAATAATAAAAATCACCAAAGTGAGAGGAGTTCTGCCTCAGGGATAAAGAATGATGACTGGCAGATTCAATAATGCGCCTCGTTTCCTCACGTACGGTCGAAATACCAGCATTTCTTTAATTGGATTACTAAAGCTTATCAGTACTTGGCGAAAGTAAGCACGATATTTTAAAAGTAAAACCCCCGCAGGAGGTTCAGGGGGATCTGAAAACTAAATTGTGTTCTGCGAGATGACAACGTTCCGGACAACATGAAGGAATAATCATGTGGTACCTGAACAAGAGAACCGAGAGAGATGCTTTTTCTTTCATGTCAAACACAAAACGTCTTGGCCTCTAGCCGAAGGGTGCCTTCAAAAAGAGTTTAGATATTTGTCCCTGTACCACACCATTCTTCGATTGTTTAAATGAAATATAAATGACACGCGCTCACGTATAGGAAGACTACGTATTTCCTCTTTTTATAACGAAACGATTCTCCATATATTTTAAGATTTTACTAGCTATTTAGAATAAATAATCGTTACATTTCGCAGCATCTACGCCCCGACTCAAAACAAAGAACGAAGAGCAGAGAATTTAAATTATTTCAGTATTCTTTAAAACAGCTTTGAAAAACTTCCAAAAAAGCTAAATTTTTTAAAGTATGATTTAGTAGCCTACAAGTTATTTCAAACACAGCAACGTGATACCTCAGGTGAGCAGTATAGAATTTACTTTCCACGAAGTAAACGGTTTTGTTATTTTTCTGTTTAAGGTAAGTCTTTTAAGGCCATTGCTCGGCATGGCCAGGTGGGTTAAGGCGTTCCACTTGTAATTTGTGGGGCGCGGGTTCGAATCCCGGTGGAAACCAAACATGCTTGCCCTTTCAGCCGTGGGGGCGTTATAATATTTAGGTCAATCCCACTATTCGTTGGTAAAAGAGTAGCACAAGAGTTGACTAATTTAAGGACGGCTAGCGCAGATAGTCCTCGAGCTAAGGTCTTACTTTCAAAAACTACTGACAATAATATAAAGTAAGATCGTCAGTAGCACCTTACATATCTCCTTCCACGCTAAAGGATTGACTGTCACTCTTATAATACACAAACGTAAGCTGAAAGTACGAATAATATTTCGTGGCATTACATAACCCATTTCACCAGCTCTGAAACCTAAACTTTATCACGGGGCCGACGCGCGCAACTCAAAGCAAAGTTGTTCTGTATGTTAAAAAGGAAATGTTATGTTATAAAACTGTGTAGTAAGCTCGTGTGTGTATCTCGTTTTATTGTTGTAACACGAAGTAGAGCGCGAGTCTGAAGAAAATTGAATATCTTCAAAATCATCGCGGTAATCATTGGATCCCTGATCAACTCTAGTACTGACATACTGACATAAACTGATGTGTAAGACATGTAAAGTAAATTATAATAACTGTCTCGTTCAGTGTATGGGATGGCATGAGTTATAACGGTTACCTCGTTGATTAGTTTGGTTTGAATTTCGCGCAAAGCTAATCGAAGGCTATTTGCGCTAGCTGTCTCTAATTTAACAGTGTAACACTAGAGGGAAAACAGCTAGTCATCATCACCCACCGTCAACTCTCAGGCTACTCTTTTACTAACGAATAGTGGGGTTTAGCGTCACGGCTAAAGGGACGACCATGTTTGGTGTGACAGGGATTCGAACCCACGACCCTCAAATTACGAGTCAAATGCCTTAAACACCTGGGTATACGGGGTCTGTCTCGTTGAAATTAGAGTTTTATTTATAAAAGCGAACGGCAAATGCTAAAATCCTAAACAACAATAGAAACATTATATGGCTAAAGTAACGCTATCCTCTGTAAGACCTTGTAATGATAATAGATATGTCCCATAGAAACACTGTGAAAAAATTACGTAAGGGAAAAGCGTCATAGGATACATGTGTGAAATTACGTATTTTGTCAATAACAATAAAAAGAATCCTAATTATACGGATAAAATAAAGACAAACTAGTAGAAGTGCAGGCTTTTATGTTAAATTATTGCATGATATTTAAATAAGCACCCTTTTCAGGACAATAAATCTAAAAACAAATATGCTTAAAGATAGAAACTAAAACTATAATCAGTATGTTAAAACAAACTCGGCCGTCTTCTTCAATATCAATATAAATGTTATGTATGATAAAAATGAACAGCAGAATAATAAATGTGTTTGTAGCTCTATCGTCTTACAGAAACAAGGGTAAACGAACAATAAGCTTTGACACGTTGACACCTGTGTTGACACCTGACATGTTGACACCTGTGTTGACACCTGTATGCAATCTTGTGAAACACTATTCGCTTACAGTAAATAAATAAACATAAAAATGAAAACAAAAACATTAGTTGAGACCTACATGCAGCCTTATTGGACTATCAGCCTTTGTAAGACTATACGCCTATAGTAAAACTGTCCACTCGGTAACAGCATCTGCCTTTGCAAAACTTACGCATGTTAAAACTATAAAGCTGGAAGTTTGAAACCAAATATTTTGTTAAGAATAATAAGTCATAGTTATAGATTGAAGTCATGCTGGTGAAACAGTAAGATTGTTATTATAATATTGGGTTTACTAGTTATGTAATTAAATCTACATTTAAGACGTGTTATGACACTCTCTGATGAGATCGTCATGGCGACCTAGCAACAAACAATCTGGACAACTTTTGCTTGTTGCGGCGTAAACATCTTGTGATTCCACTTCGTGAAACTATGACATCACGTCTAGCAAATCCTGTGTCATTAATTCGTCCACTGCTGACACTTCGTGATACTGTAACGTCATGGTATCTAGAGTCTATGGCGTCATCATCTATATCTTTCCCCGCGAGATCGACATTCTTGTGTCGCCCTCTGGCGGCATGTCTGGCTACAGCTATGTTAACTATCGCTGAGATGTGGCTTTGATTTTATACTTATAGAACCTGTCGCGTTAGTTAGGTCTGATTTACGTGGAGTTTTCCTTTTAAAAAAACAACAACAAAATAAATATTACGAGATCTCACAAATTACGCGGATTTTCGATGACGTCATAACCGAAATGACAAAGCACGTGCTGTCCATTGGATCAATGTAACCCAGATGACTGTTTTTTATCTATTAATAGTTATTGACTTTAACGTTTAAACAAATGGTGATTCTCACAATTCTTTTCTGTCATCTTGTATTTTCTTCCATTAACTTCATCGAATATTTCGCACATTACCCGGAGGAAGAAAATTGCGTGGGTAACTGATGAGTAACGCTAAAGGAAATCCCTTGGAAGTACTGAGTTGTAATAAATTATTTCACTGAATGAT
Source organism: Tachypleus tridentatus (assembly GCF_004210375.1). NCBI lineage: Eukaryota > Metazoa > Arthropoda > Merostomata > Xiphosura > Limulidae > Tachypleus > Tachypleus tridentatus. Next base: position 17,105,434 of record NC_134828.1, read on the forward strand.
ATTTAGGCTTAAGAAAGCATCTTCCTTCCACAGTATCGCAAATCAATAACAACAAAAAGTTAGTAACCCGCGCAAAATTACAGTGTTGTTCTGTATCCTAGCAACCGCCATCTTTAGGACTTATGGTAGGTAATCTATGGAATCGGATGGGCGGGCAAAGTAAAAAAAAAAAGTCACTTTCCGTACCTTTTTACTTCCACGTATGTTACTTTCACGAACACATGTTTCTTGCACAAACTGCATAGGTCGATAAAGTTCAAGTGGGTAACAAAGGAACATCCATGTTTGTTCCTTTAAGAAATGTGTAAAATAATATCGCTTGACCAAGAGAAAGGAACCGATGAATTGTATCGTTACAATAATGAGATCGGAGTTCTAGACACGTAATAAAGATGACTTACAGTCTAGACTGTAACCGCGGTAAGTCATCGATCGCTTCTTTGAATTCCATAAATGGATTATTTAAATAACCACGGTTTCTATCCGCAGGCTTAATATAAAATTAAATACAAAAATAAACATTAATAGGGTCGGCATGGCCAGGAGGGTAAAGACGTTCGAGTCCTAATCTAAGGGTTGCGAGTTCGAATCCCGGTTACTCCATACAAACTCGTCCTTCAGCCGTGATGGCGTTATAATGTGATGTTTGGTCAATCCTAGTCTTCGCTGGTAAAAGAGCAGCCCAAAAGTGGGTGGTGATGACTTGTCTTACATTGCAAAATTAGGGACGGCTAGCGCAAATAGCGCTCGTGTAGCTTTCGATAAATTAAAATAATATCGATAAATATTGATCAAAATAATGTAGTAAGTTTCCATGAGTAATTTTAAAATACCTTTGTAAAATGTGTCTCCATGTTTTCATGTTTTTGAACTAGCAGTATAACTTATATGGTTCCATGTTTTTTAATATCGGACCACATTATACGTTAATTGTTTTTTTATTAATGTCGTGAAGAAGCTACACGAGGGCTATCTGCACGAGCCGTTCCTTATTTAGCAGTGAAAAAATAAACTATATTAAAAATATCCATCAATGAACATGATAGTCGTTTCAAGGAAATCCGCTCCAAAGGAAATGAATATGTTATATTAAATATGAATAAACGTGTTTGGTTTGTTTTGAATTTGGCGCAAAACGACATGAGGACTGTCTGCGCTAGTCGTCCCTAATTTAGCAGTGTAAGACTAGAGGGAAGGCAGCTAGTCATCACCACCCACCGCTAACTCTTGGGCTACTATTTTACCAACGAAAAGTGGGATTGACCGTCACATTATAACGCCCCCACGGCTGGAAGGGCGAGCATGTTTGGCGCGACGGGGATGCGCGAACCCGCGATCCTCAGATTACGAGTCGCGCGCCTTACGCGCTTGAGCAGCTAGTCATCACCACTCATCTGGTACTGATCATTTACATTTGGATACAGTTGATAAAAACTGTTATTTCTGGTTGATTTGTAAAGCGACTCGTAGTTTAGATTATGAAACTGTTAAAAGTATTCTATGTGATATTACGTGTAAATGTTTTAGAGAAAATGAAGAATTATATTCTTAATTTGAAGGTTTCTAATCTTTGTTTATGATTAAATATTACGCCTAAACACTGTTGAAATGCGTACAATTAGAAAATATTTCACACGTGTATCAAATTAGATATAACCAAATCAACACCAATGTTTCATTTAAAGAGTGTGGACACGAGGATTAGCGTGGTATAACTTCCGTTGTTTGTTTTGTAAAACTTAAAATATTATTTTATATTTCAGTGTATAATAGAACCGATAAAGAATGGATGATACACTGCTCTCTTGGTGACACATTTTTGTTAACTTACAGATAAGTTATAAGAGGCGATATATTAACACGTTAATAGTGACTGTTTTGTCTCAATCTAAACATGATTAGTAAATCTAAAAATCAAAACCCAGCGGGGATTCTATGAGAAACTTTATTAAATTGTGTTAGGAAGCGAAGCGTCAATGCTTCACGGAGCAGTAAGTTATCACACGGTTACGTAGCCCTATCTGGAAAGTTTAAGCCTAATCTAGTGAAAGGCGCGTTTATCAAAGGCTTTCCTTTTAGCTGACACATTTGTCACCTAATTTGGCCTAGGAGTAAAGAAATTAATACGAGTTAATTGAGTCAAATTATTCTGTGTTAATCTACTGTGTGATTATCATAATAAAGTTCGTTTCGTGAGAAGACTGTTTCTGTTGATGAAACAGCTTTATCAAACAAGCAGTATCATTAATGAATTAATTATAATAGAAGGCATGTTTTAAAACTGTATTGATATGGGTTACTAGAGTGTTTGTAGAATTGGAATTTGTAACCCGAGGACACCTGATGAAGATCGCGGGTTCGAATCTCAGTCACACCAAACATGTTCGCCCTTTCAGCTATGGGGACGTTATAATGGGCGATCAGTCCTACTGTTCTTTGGTGAAATAGAATTGACAGTGGGTGGTGATGACTAGCTGCCGTCCTTCTAGTCTTACACTACTAAATTAGGGACGGCTAACGCAGATAACCCTTGTGTAGCTTTCTGCGAAATTCAAACCTATGGTTACCTACTACGGTTAGTGCAGAGAGCTTTCGTGTAGCTTTGCGTGAAATGCAAGAACAAACAAGCGCCTTATGAGCACGTGCGCTGGGTGACCATGAAAGGAATCTTTAGGTATCGAAACCCGGTTTCCAACGTTGTAAGTCCGCAGACATACAGCTGTGTCATTGGCGGACTGAATAACGAGACCGACTCGCGTTTATAGCGCACTCACTGATGAAAGTGTGGAACGTTTCAAACGGCATTACGTCTCGAACCTTGAACCAACCTTGTACCATAGGCCACGCCTGGCCCTTCAGTTGATGTTTTAAATATTTTTCCCTTGATGTCTTAGGTGTTACTTTACAGCGTGCTGTGGATTTCGGGATCGAAACACGTCACCGACCATGATCGTCATTTTTAATCATGTTATAAAAGTAACAGTCAAACTATACTCGTTGATAAAGAGTACCCCAAGAGTTGGCGGTTGGTGGTGTTGACTAGCTACATCCCCTTTAATCCACCAATTCGAAATTTGGAATAGCTAGCGAAGATAGCCTTCGAATATCATGGTGCGAAACAAAACAAATTCTCCCAAAATTCCCAGTACCTTATTACTATTAAATTGTGTTTGTTTTCAGTAGTCAGTTTGTTGTCGCTGTTAAAACCACTACTGTATAATTTATTTTCTATTACTTCTCATAAAACTAGGCCCGGCATGGCCAGATGGATTAAGGCGTTCTAATCTGAGGGTTGCGGGTTCGAATCCCCGTTGCACCAAATATACTCGGTCTTTCAGACGTATGGGCGTTATAATGTGTCGATCAATCCCACTATTCGTTGGTAAAAGAGTAGCCCAAGAGTTGGCGGTAGGTTGTGATGACTAGCTACCTTCCCTCTAGTCTTACATTGCTAAATTAGGGACGGCTAGCGCAGATAGTCTTCGTGTAGCTTTGCCTCAATTTCCCAACAAACCAAACCTTTGACAAGCATACTGTTGTTTGTTTGTTTTTGGATTTCCGCGCAAAGCTAGTTGAGAGTTATTTGCTTTAGCCGTTCCTAATTTATACGTGACAGACTAGAGAAAAACTCGACAACTCCATTTACCGCCATCATCTGGGCTACTTTTAACGTTTTATTCAACACAAAGCTACACACAGGGCTATTTGTACTTTGCCCACCACGAGTTTCTAAGCCTGGTTTTTAACGGTATGAGACTGCAGACTGTGCCGTTGGAGATCTACTATTTTATCAACGAAAAAGAAGGTTGGTCGTTACATAACAACACATCTCACGGTTCAAAGGGCTAGTGCGTTCAGTGACGGGATTCGAACTCGCGACTCGTAGATTTCGAATTGAACGTTCTAATCACTAGGCCATAGATGAAGTTTAGGCTTGTACGTTCATTAATTATGAATTTATTAATTTATTAATTAATAACGTTCTGACTTAATTAATAAAAACAAAGAATATTTATATTTGGAAGTAAATCACAATTAATAAATTTAAAAGCTTATAATATGGAAAAATCATAGGTTAAAATTCCAGAATTATGGTGGACGTAAGATGTTTATTTTATATTACTCCATACTGTTTATTACGTCACGACCGAACCCACAAAAAGATATGTTATCTTTCAATATTGAATGTCATCCTCACTTTAATTATTATTACTACAATATTAAATGTCCTTTTTTCTTTTGAATTTCGCGCAAAGCTACACGAGGGCTATCTGCGCTATACCTCCCTAATTTAGCAGTGTGAGACTAGAGGGAAGGCAGCTGGCTAGTCATTACCACCTACCGCCACCTCTTGGGCTACTCTATTACCAACGAATAGTGGGATTGATCTAATATTATAACGCCCCCACAGCTGAAAGGGCAAGCATGTTTGGCGCGACGGGAATTCGAACTCGCGACCCTCGGATTACGAGTCGAACGCCTTAACCCATCTGGTCATGCCAGGCCTTATTAAATGTCATTCTGATGTCTGTTATTGTTACTACAACATTGAATGCCATCCTGATGTCTGTTACTTTTAATAAAATATTGAATGTCATCCTGGTGGTTGTTATTGTTACTACAATATTGAATGTCATCCTGGTGGTTGTTATCGTTACTACAATATTGAATGTCATCCTGGTGGTTTTTGCTGTTACTGCTTATGTGTGTGTCTAATAAAAAAAAAAAAGCACTTTAAGGATACATAATGAAATAATTCACATAACAGTGATGGTGTTTTATCCAACTTTCTTTTTTCCACGATTTTATCTGATTTGTTATTTATATAAACAACGAACTTTATTCATTTCACTTCACGTACTGCTGCACAAACGGGATATGTGATATACATTCCTACTTATACACTCGATGGAAAGTTATTTGATCGAATAACAGGATCGGAACTTCACTTTTTGAAGCAGTATTTTACGAATCACGAATTTTTCGAACTTACAGTCTACCCACATTACTCGTTATGATAAGTCTGGACAAGCAAAGTAACATGAATTCAGTGTTATTGATATACACTCATATTTTAACTCATTTTTGTGATGGTTGTATAAAAGTTTTGCAGTTTAGCAATCCACAAAGAGCAAAGATTGACAGCCGTTTCTCATCTTTTACCATTACAGGAAACGTAGGGACAATATATTTTCATCTCTTCAGTGAATAAGTCTTGGGCCTAATATATTTATTTGTCTCTAAGTGATGCAGGGAAGTCCTAAACCTGGGGATTCTTAGTCAGCGTGCTAAAGTTTGTACGAATATTAACTTATTTATTCTAGTAATAATGTCAGACTCCAAACAGATCGTGCCAAGAAAACGTCCAACTTGTTCATGAATAAATCGCTCTGAGACTGGTGTTACTTGTAATTTTACCGGAACAACTGACAAGCTGTAGCAATTTACTTTTAGTTATGACTCGAGCTTTGTTAGCTATTTGTTTAAAAGAAACCTCCAATTAATAGATGCGTATTCGCCTTTTATTCAGAAGTTTTGGAAAGTTAAAATTCTATAATTTTATTATTTTAAAACTAATACCTGGAACTCATCTTAGATGGGCAGCTAACTGCCATGAACAATCTTTGAAATAAGAAGAAATTAATTAGTGTAAAATAAGGTGGTGTAGATGTCGCTAATAGCAACTTGGATAGCGAAGAACTTATTGTTTTGTCGATGTCGCTAATAGCAACTTGGATAGCGAAGAACTTATTGTTGTGTAGATGTCGCTAATAGCAACTTGGATAGCGAAGAACTTATTGTTGTGTAGATGTCGCTAATAGCAACTTGGATAGCGAAGAACTTATTGTTTTGTACATGTCGCTAATAGCAACTCGGATAGCGAAGAACTTATTGTTTTGTAAAGGGAATTTGTCGGATTTTAGATTTGTAAACTTGTTACGTAGTAGCATGTTGAATAAACCTATCCTGCTTCCAGTCTGTATACGCCATTAATTAGAATTCTTGGGTCAGAGGGACTGTTTTACACACGGGATATTCTTATAAAATGAACATAAGTTCGAGATCTTATTTAAATACCTTCATTTGGTTTGGTATGAATTTCGCGCACAGCTACACAAGAGCTATCTGCGCTAGCCGTTCCTATTTTAGCAGTATAAGACCAGAAGGAAAGCAACTAGTCATCACCACCAATCTTCAACTCTTGGGCTACTCTTTTACCAACAAATAGTAGGATTGACTGTCACATTATAATGCCCCTACGGCTGAAAGAGCGTGCATGTTTGGTGTGACGGGGATTCGAACCCGTGACCCTCGGATTAACACATTCATTTCCCGTTTTTAAGCTGGAAGCATTTGACATTTGTTGACAAATATTTTGTGTGACGTGATTATTCATAAACACGAGTGAACCGAACCTAGATTTCATAAAATATAATTTTTTTTATAACCAAAAATTATACGAGATTAACAAACGTTTTTTTTTTCAATATTCATTTGTATGCACTTCATTATTTGTGAAATACGACCTTCATTAAGTAACTATGCAATATTTTTCTCGTATTTTCTCCATATACGAGTTAAGGTCTCTTGTAAGTCAATTTGATAACACCAGTGAGAGTTTTCCTCGAGATATTGGTACATAAAAAGTAAACTTTCTAGTAATTTACTTTTCTTATCATAAAAAGAATAGAAGATAAAAATTATGACACTTTAATGAGTTTTGTTGGTGATGAATAATAAATTATTCTTGTTTTTAATGGAAAAACAAAAGTTATTTTGGTTTATTATAGAGCTGCCTCTTACAAAAACAAACACGTATGCTTAACTATTACTTCAAGAACTCTATGTATTAATTAACTCTTTGTTAACGTTAGTCTAATTCAAACTAAAATGTTTTTCTTTTCAGGAATAGGTGTCATTTGGTGGTTAACGTACTGGTCTGTGGTTCCGAGGGTCCATGGCTTATGATCCGTTCGAACTTTTCAAAGTTTAATACTTTATGTGAATGACAGTGAAACTCGAATCCTGCTGTTTGATTAGAGTCGCCTGAGAACTGACGATGGGTATTGTTGACTAACTGCTTTCTGTCTAGTGTGTGACTTCAAAAGCAGAGAGGCCCGGCATGGCAAAGTGGTTAAGGCACTCGATTCGTAATCCGAGGATCGCGGGTTCGAATCCCCGTCACATTAAACACGCTTGTCCTTTAAGCCGTGGAGGCGTTATAATGTCACGGTCAATTCCACTATTCGTTGGTAAAAGAGTAGCCCAAGAGTTGGCGGTGGGTAGTGGTGACTATCTGCTTTCCCTCTAGTCTTACGCTGCTAAATTAAGGACGGCTAGCGCAGATGGTCCTCGTGTAGCTTTGCGCGAAACTCAAAACAAACCAAACCAAATATCAGAGACGGCGATGTGCAGGTAGCCCTTGTGGTAGCAAATATCACAAACTCTTAAATTGTGTCTTCAGTTTAAACCGATATAAGATATAAGATAGGCTGGAAATGCTTGTTTGTTTGTTTTTTTGAATTTCGCACAAAGCTACTCGAGGGCTGTCTGTGCTAGCCGTCACTAATTTATCAGTGTAAGACTAGAGGAAAGGCAGCTGGTCATCACCACCTACCGCCAACTCTTGGACTACTCTTTTGCCAAAGAATAATGGAATTGACCGTTCCATTAAAACGCCCTCACAGCTGAAAGGGCGAGCATGTTTGGCGCGACCGGGATGCGAACCCGCGATCCTCAGATTACGAGTCGCACGCCTTAACACGCTTGGCCATGCCAGTTCCCTGGAAATTCTACTGATGATATCCCAGCACCTGGGATTATAGCAGAAATTTCAAAATATATATTTTTAAATGTATCAATACGATTTAACTTCTCAATATTTGTGATATGCACTACGGTTATAAACCACATAAACACTATTGTTATATACGACAGAACGAAGAGCTAACAAGAGCTTTATATTAAATTAATCTTTAACACTTGTAAAGCAAATGCTAATATACGATATAGTAAAACAATTCGAACTAATAACGAAAGGTTCGTGTGTTTCAAACTACGTTCTACTTCCAAAGCAGGACGTGACATTTATACTAATAACCGTAATTAAGTGGCACCACTTACTTCATTTAATTTGGGTTTTAGCCTATTTATTAGTAAGCTTTCTTCAATGCTGTGTTCTTTCGCATAATTAGCTCTGGCAATAACCTTAAAATGCGTTTGTTTCGAGGATAAATCACAATCATTTAACGCACGGATAATTTTATACTAAAAATATTCTCTGATCTCAGATTACAATGTTAATTATTACTACACTTGAACGTTTAGTTCGTAGATCCGACAAACTTAACGTTATACCTGGTTCCTTCATACAAAATAAAATAAAAACAGTTTTAGAGTCGACCCTAATTTAACAGTGTAAGACTAGAGGGAAGGCAACTAGTTATCACCAACCACCGCCAACTCTTGGGTTACTCTTTAATCAACGAATAGTGGGATTGACCGTGACATTATAACGCCTCCACGGCTTAAAGGACAAGCATGTTTAATGTAACGGGGATTCGAACCCGCGACTCTTAGATTATGAATCCAGTGCCTTAACCACCTGGCCATGCCAGGGCTTTGAGAGCTATGTAATTTTCATGTTATTTTTAAATTTCACAAACAATTCTGCAAACTAGTTTAAAAGTTATTTTTCATTGAATTCGTGGCCTAATCTTCTGTCATAGTTCTTTTAAATGATTTTAAACTTGTATATTTTAAGATACTATATACCGTATTGCATCAGGTATTATCTTATCTTGTTTCCCAGTATTCTCTGATGACTTTATTCAAAACATAAAGTAAGATATAGTTGTTGTTTTTCATTTGATATAAAGGAAAATACATTACAAAATTTATGTGCCTTATGAGCTGAAACCTTAACTAACTGTTATGTTACAAAGTTGCATAATGGGCTATCTACCCACCACGGGTATCAAAACGCGGTTTTAAGGTTAAAAGTCAACAAAACCTACAAGTAAATATATAAATTGAAATTTACTGATTGCGTAGGTATTCAACCCACTAGGTTAGTATTTGGTAGAAACAACTATGGTGGTAATTACAGCTGTGAGTGTTTTTGGATAGGCCTCTACCAGCTTTCCACATTGGGATTCTATAAATTTTCCCATTTTTCCTTGCAAAATTGCTCCAATGCTGACTAATTTATTGGGATTGTCGGTGGATCACAATCTCTAAGGTTCGCCATAAATTTTCTATTGGACTCAAGTCAGAACTTTGACTGCTTGACTTCAGGACATTCACTTTGTTTTGTTTTTTCAAAACCACTCCAATGTAGTTTGGTTCTTTGTACCTCTGGTCACTGTCCTGATGAAATGTATATTTTTCCCCCAGTTTTAGATTATTGGCTGAGTTAAGCAGGTTTTTCTCTTGGATTAATCTGTAATTGTCAGTCCCTGCTGATAAGAAGCATTCCTGTAACATGGTAGTTGAAATGGTATTGACTGGATGATTTGCTGTGTTGGACTTGCACCAGAGGTAACACTGAATTTAAACCACAAATCTCAATTTTTGTCTCGTCGGATCACAAAACGTCTGTAGCATCACTTACATGATTTGTCGCAATCTCCACTCATGATTTAAGGTGATTCTTTTTCGATAGTGGCTTCTTTCATGGCACTCACCACACAGACCATCTTTGTGTATGGACTTTGCCTCTCACCCACACAAGCCATAGAGACTTTGCCTTTCACCCACACAGGCCAGCTTTCTGTAGGGACTTTGCCTCTCACCCACACAGGCCAGCTTTGTGTAGGGACTTTGCCTCTCACCCACACAGGCCAGCTTTGTGTAGGGACTTGGTTATTGTTGATGTATGAAAATCGACTCCCGCTTCAGATATGAAACTTTGTAAATCTTTCAAAGTCACCTTTGGCTTCACAGTGACATCCATAACTAGTTTTCTGCTCGCCTGGTTGTTTAGTTTGGAAGGGTGGTCTGATCTAGATAGTGACAGGATGGTACGAACCACATTCCATTTGTTAATGATAAACTTCTCTCAAAAGGATAATCAGCGACTTTAAAAGTTTCTTGTAACCTTCTCTGACCTTCATGTGAAAAGGCTGATACGTGTATCAACACTTTTATTGATAAGCAGAGAACAACGTTTCGACCTTCCTAGGTCATATTCAGGTTAAGAAAAGATGACCTAAGTGGGTTTCTCGTCATCAAGAATTACTTCTCATGAGCTGTTCTTCTTTTTATCTTTCTCTGACTTGTTTGGTAAACTCCTTTGTCTTCATTGGTTGATTTATCATATCACTTTGTGAGTTGTGGCTTGAAAATGACATACTTATTTTAAAGTCAAGTTAAACCACATTGACGACACACACAAGAATCATCATATTGATTTTGTAATTCTTTCAAATAAATCTTCTGCAGCTGAACTGATTTAGGGTTTCGTTTCCATAGCAACGAGACTGAGTAATTATACAATATTATAATTTTATTTGAAAATCTAACATAATATTGACGTTTTTCAGACTTCCTAGTTCGGAGTGGATTGTATATTCGCTCAGTGGCTGAATATAATCTAATACTATAAAACACAGGGTGAAACTGTCTGTTGGTCACGCACTGATGTCATACAAACGTATTACGTCATTTAAGTTGTTTAGTTTCCTGTCAATAAGAATCGAGTAATCTACGACTGATCGAAAATTAAAGACTTATTATATAATATTATTCAGTTTTGTCTGTCCTGAAAATGCGCTCACCCTTCATTTCAACGGATATAAACAAAAGGCAGATGTAAAAAAAATCTTTAGTGGATATTTTATACAATAATACAATAAAAACTTATCAAGGTTTTTAATAAAGTCTAAAGCTAAGTCATAGAATAGTCTTATAAATGTTCTTCGCAAGTACAGCGGTAAGTCTACGCATTTACAACGCTAAAATTAGGAGGTCAAGTCCCCTCTGTGGGCGATAGCAGATAGCCCGATGTGGCTTTGTTATAAGAAAAAAAACACATACACACAACATTATAAATTTACATAATAATAGTAGAAATATTGATAAAGTTTAGCCGTAAATAAATTAGAGCAAACAAAGTCCAAAAATTACAGTGCTAATTTATATCTTTATCAAATATAGTTCTCACTTAATAAAGGCTTAATTAATGCGAGGTCTAAAACAATGGACTTCGAAAATTCAGTATCTGCGTGTGGAATTCTTTTGTCCTATTCTATAAATTATGTATTTAAATGTATTGCAGTTAAAAATACTGCTTTGACCGCAAATATTTTGCGAGTGTCTGCTAGTCAAAAATATATCACCTTTGTTATTATCCATGTTTTGTGAAACACATAAAACGTCTGCAAGAGATCAAATCAATCCGAGATCTATTTTTATTAAATAAGCCTTACTTATTTTAATTTTAACACTTGAATAACGCTTAGATACATTACAAAAGAAAAACACTACATTTTATAGTCACAAGGCTTAACGTCTGTATGTGTCTTCTTCAGGCCAACACAAATATGTCGAAACTAGTCACAAGGCTTAACGTCTATATGTGTCTTCTTCAGGCCAACACAAATATGTCGAAACTATTTTAAGTACACCAACAAACATTGAGTTGAAGATCACTTATGAAAGTGTCGAACCTTGTATCCGTATAAATTTAAATTTAATACGAAACTGTAGATAAAACCTTAGTTTAGATTACTTTACAAGGTTTTGTATATTTATCTACCTTGTTTTAATTGGAAAATTATTTCATTTTGATATCTTTTATTCTTTATAATGTTAATTATTTCATTTAAATAAACATTTTTATTTTAAAAATTACATTCTTTCCAGTATACATCGCCAGGTGGTTAGGGCGCTTGACTCTCAATCGGAGAATCGTGGGTTCGAATCCCCTTCACATCAAACATGCTCGCCCTTTCAGCTGTGGGGGCGTTATAAAGTAACGGTTAATTCCACTATTCACTGATAAAAGAGTAGCCCAAGAGTTGGCGGTGGGTGGTGCTGACTAGCTGCTTTTCTCTTGTCTTGCACTGCTAAATTAGAAACGGTTAGCGCAGATAGTTCTCGTGTAGATTTTTGTGCGAAATTAAAAACAAACCAGTACATTATGCGGTTATATTTACGAACTTCCAACGCTAGAATCTAACGCAGGTAGCTCAGTCTACAGTTTTGAGTTAAAATAAATTGTATATCCTTATATGGCCTCGTTATCATTACGTATCTATATATAAGTTCCCGTTGCTTTAATTATAATCATTAAAAGGGTTTAGTGTCAAGCCAGAAAACCTGCTTATCTTGAAAAGATTCCTTATTATATTTGGACAAATAAATAAAACCTCTAAGTTTTATACAGAAATCGTAGAGTCGGAGCTCATAACCTTTGAAACAATATTATGTTATCATATTTATTTAAAACTGTTTCCATTTTGTGTCTTGACAAATTTTGTGTTTTATTTTATTATTTTACACGAGTATCCGGTTTACGGTAACTAATTTATTTAACAGTTGTTTTTCTTGTTTTTAAGTTATTTCAGGCTTTCTACCTTTTGAAATATTTCAAACTTTAATATCTGATTTCCGATTTACTTCCGGAACGGACATATTTTCAGATTATTAGTGGATCAGATGGTTTAAAACAACTTTACAGGCGTTTGTTTGTTTGTTTTGAATTTCGCACAAAGCTACATGAGGGCTATCTGTGCTAGCCATCCCTAATTTAGCAGTGTAAGACTAGAGGGAAGGCAACTAGTCATCACCACCCACCGCCAACTCTTGGGCTACTCTTTTACTAACGAATAGTGGGATTGATAGTAACATTATAACGCCCCCGCGACGAAAAGGGCGAGCATGTTTGGTGCGACCGGGATTCGAACCCGCGATCCTCGGATTAGGAGTCGAACGCCTTAACACACTTGGCCATGCCGGGCCAGAGGGCTTAGTAATGAATAGTTTAAAATAGAAATGACTCAAATGGCTTATGACTCAAAAAGAAACTCACAACGAACAAATAAACAAAGTAAACATACACAATAACGAAATAGTTCCAAAGTGACTGATCAGTTTGTACTGATTTCAAAATTAATTTGTTACAACTGCTCTTTCCAGATCGGTTGCCATGAGAAATCGGCAGCCGCAAGCTGACTGATTCTACTTTATCGTAACACAAAGTTGAGTGTGGCTTACTGGTCAGTATGCCCGGACTGTGGACCTCAGAGACTTTGAGTTGTATTCCGTTGTTGCTAAGTCATTCTCTACGCTTTGTAGCCACGGCTGCGTTGTAAAAGTGGCTGTCAAATCCCATTATTCGGTCAGACGATTGTAATTTAAGGGTTGGCGGTTGGTGCTGTTAATTGTCTGCATTCTGTCTAGGTCTATAAACTGGTAATTGGGTTATTGTAGATGTTAATTGTGTAGCTTTGTAAATGTTGAAATAAAGCTTGTTTCGGGTGATATAATAGTGATTACGACCTCGTCTCTAATTCACGTGAAATACGGCTTTGACTGCGTTCACTATCACACTATTTATTCTAACTTAATGATAGTAAGAACCATATGGCTTTATCTCTTAACCTTTGCTGGTTTTATATTCTTTCAGACATGGTGTCGTGCTAAAAGCACATATAATAATATAAGTGTGTATGTTTCCAAAAAACATGCTTTTGTTTTAGGTAAGTTTCCATAATATATATATACAATAATATGAACTCGAGACTGTCTAGCAACATTGCAATAACTGATAGCCAAATACCGCTCTCTCTTCTTAACTAATTAACAAAACGTCTGTTTAAACTATTTAAAATATTTTAACACCAGATGTAGACAGACCATGAGTGAAATATTGTATAATCTACTTTGAGCTAGCATATGTGATGGATTTGTAGTCCGTCAGATACGTGTCCTCCGAGACAAAATAGGGATTGGTTGTAAGCAACCTGAATATGAAAACATTTTAACATCCATGTGATATACCAGAAGACATAGGATTAGACATCTGCTCCTAATGCAAGAAATATAAGCTGTAATAAAATAACTTGGTTAAGACAACAAAGTGTAATTTCATCTGTGTAATCTTACCTACTCTAAAATTTTCATATAAGATTTAAACAATGAGTTAATATCGAAACGTCGTGCAAGGTTTCTCACAACTCCAGAATATGGTTTGATTTACATATGAAATAAATAGTTTAATTTGTTTAAATAATTTCAAACCACGATTTGAAGATGCATATTCAAGTTCAACCCTAATGAACCTTTTGTTACGTAAATAAATTTTGTTTTGTTTGTTTTTTGGAATTTCGCACAAAGTTACTCGAGGGTTATCTGTGCTATCCGTCCCTAATTTAGCAGTGTAAGACTAGAGGGAAGGCAGCTAGTCATCACCACCCACCGCCAACTCTTGAGCTACTCTTTTACCAACGAAAAGTGGGATTGACCGTCACATTATAACGCCTCTACGGCTGGGAGGGCGAGCATGTTTAGCGCGACGTGGGCGCGAACCCTCGACCCTCGGATTACCAGTCGCGCGCTTTACGCGCTTGGCCATGCCGGGCCAACGTAAATAAATAAATCCACTGTCTAGACATGAACGAATTACTAGTAGTTAGAGGTCGTTGGGGTCGAAACCTGGGGAACGAATCGTGTATTGTCTCTTGTAATTGTGGTGAAATTGACAATTTTAACGTAAATAATAAACTTCATGCCAATAAATAATCTGAGTTAATGTTTTCGTTTACGATATGAAACAGATAAGTTATAGTCTCAGACATTTTCTAATCTTAAACGCGAAACAGTAATCGAAGTCCGAAGAGTAAAATAATGTAACAACACAGAGAACCACGATTACATGAATGTAGTTTGTGTCTTTAGTTTGCTCGAAGTTTCATACTTTTTGTAAATCTAAATACATCTTAATTACTGAGCTTAATAAATTGTAATGGAATTCTGTGATTTTTGGTTATTCCATTTTATATATAAAACCTAAAAAAGAAATTGTTTGAGATCCTTCACGTGCAAAATTTTAAAAGGCTTAGCTACCTACGTTCAGCAGTAATCGAGTTCAAAGGTCGTAGCGAGAAGAGATAATTGTTTGCTTTACTTCTAGATTTATTGTCCTATATTACAAATAAGTTTAATGATTTATTATAAATAGTAATAATTTGTATACATATACATGTATAATGTATTATAATTATGTTATTGTGTATCACAAAATACTAGTCCACTAAAACGCAACCAAGACAGAGAAGACTAAAGGTCAGTTTTATATCATTCCATACATAACATGCAAGTCATGTAATGTTAGCTTGGCATGACTGGAAGGTTAATATAATTAAAAATAAATATATATGTAAATATACAGAGAGTTATGAAACTTCAGCTACTTAGACCAGACATTTGTATTTTCTTGTTACAACATTAAGTCATTGCAGCGCGAAAAAAATATAATATTTATTTATTTCCTGATTTTTCACGATGGTTACGAGATCGGTCAAGTGACAGACCCCACATGACTAGAGTATAGAAAGTATCATAAAACATAAAGTGTTAATAAGGAAACACTTTTGTAATGTATTTAGAAAGTTTTAGAGATAATGCAAATAATATCTAAGATTTTAGGACGAAGAATACTTTTTATAATCATAACAAGAAATAATTTTGCAGTCAGACTCGCACGGCATAGCGGCCAGGTGGGTTAAGGCGTTCGAATCGTAATCTTAGGGTTGCGAGTTCGAATACCCGTCGCACCAAACATGCTCGCCCTTTCAGCCGTGAAAGCGTTATATTGTAACGGTCAATCCCGCTATTCGTTGGTAAAATAGTAGCCCAAGAGTTGGCGGTGAGTGGTAATGATTTGCTGCTTTCCCTCTAGTCTTACACTGCTAAATTAGGGACGGCGAGAGCAGATAGTTCTCGTGTAGCTTTGCGCGAAATTCAAAACAAACAAGCACTCAGACTTGTAACGAAACAGACTCTATTGTCACAAGCACATTTTTATTAAAACCTTTTATTAAAAAATATAATTTTTATATAAAAAATTCTTGTAATCTTTACTAAAAGTCCATTAACTTTTGTGAAGACACACATGTTGTATCAAAAGTTATAGTACAAATACTAAACGTGTGTTTTATCTTGTGCTATTTTTACTGGTCACCGGCGAAGCCGTGGTCGTTAATAAGTTTGTTTGTTTTAATTTCGCGCAAGGCTATCTGCGCGAGCCGTCCCAAATTTGGTAATGTAAGACTAGAGAGAAGGCAGCTTGTCATCATCACCCACTGCCAACACTTGGGCTACTCTTTTACCAACGAATAGTGGGATTGACCGTAACATTATAACGCCCCACGGCTGTAAGAACGAGCATATTTGGCGCGACCGGGTGCGACCTTCAGATTACGAGTCGCACACCTTAACACGCTGAGCCTATAAATATATGATATTGCGTCGAAAAAATGTATCGACTTCAATAATACAGAGACCATAAAGTGATATGTAACTGTAAAACATAAATAAATTACACTGACAAGAATTAGGCCCAGCAAAATCAGTAGTGTTAGTAAATTCCCCGCTGGTCGGATTTATAACGCTAAAATCAGAGGTTTGATTTCCCATCGGTGGACGCAGCAGATAGTTCACTGTGGCTTTGCTACATAAAAACACACACGCATTTTTCTCCAATGTTAAGGGTGTATAATTTTCTTGTATATATTTTAAATGCGACAAGAAACCCATTAAATAATATGTCGTAAAACTACTGGAACACAAGAGTTGTCTTTACAAACAAAACAAGAGTTGTCTTTACAAACAAAACAAGAGTTGTCTTTACAAACAAAACAAGAGTTGTTTTACAAACAAAACAAGAGTTGTCTTTACAAACAAAACAAGAGTTGTCTTTACAAACAAAACAAGAGTTGTCTTTACAAACAAAACAAGAGCTGTCTTTACAAACAAAACAAGAGTTGTCTTTACAAACAAAACAAGAGCTGTCTTTACAAACAAAACAAGAGTTGTCTTTACAAACAAAACAAAACAAACAAAACAAAAGCTGTCTTTACAAACAAAACAAGAGCTGTCTTTACAAACAACACAAGAGTTGTCTTTACAAACAAAACAAGAGCTGTCTTTACAAACAAAACGAGAGCTGTCGTTACAAACAAAACGAGAGTTGTCTTTACAAACAAAACAAGAGCTGTCTTTACAAACAAAACAAAAGTTGTCTTTACAAACAAAACAAGAGTTGTCTTTACAAACAAAACAAGAGCTGTCTTTACAAACAAAACAAGAGTTGTCTTTACAAACAAAACAAGAGCTGTCTTTACAAACAAAACAAGAGTTGTCTTTACAAACAAAACAAGAGCTGTCTTTACAAACAAAACAAGAGCTGTCTTTACAAACAAAACAAGAGTTGTCTTTACAAACAAAACAAGAGCTGTCTTTACAAACAAAACAAGAGTTGTCTTTACAAACAAAACAAGAGCTGTCTTTACAAACAAAACAAGAGTTGTCTTTACAAATAAAACAAGAGCTGTCTTTACAAACAAAACAAGAGCTGTCTTTACAAACAAAACAAGAACTGTCTTTACAAACAAAACAAGAGTTGTCTTTACAAACAAAACAAGAGCTGTCTTTACAAACAAAACAAGAGTTGTCTTTACAAACAAAACAAGAGTTGTCTTTACAAACAAAACAAGAGTTGTCTTTACAAACAAAACAAGAGCTGTCTTTACAAACAAAACGAGAGTTGTCTTTACAAACAAAACAAGAGCTGTCTTTAGAAACAATGAAAACAATGCATTATTTCACCTTTTTTATTTCCATTGAATCCATGATGTATGTTACATCTGGCTTTTCTTTACTACTTGTAACGTATATCTTATTCAAGAGAACTTTTGACTACGTGCGAAATCAGTTTGGTGTTGTTTTATTTTTCCAGTAAACCTTATGTGATTAATTTTATAGATTGCCAGACACATAACTTCAGGACCTAATATTTGATTTTGAAAAAAAACCCTACAAAATACTTAAATTATTAAAACAACCTAGACATTTCTTATCTTATATTTTGTAATACAAAAAAAACGCGTTATTCATGAGAGTGTAACAACTCATTCATCAAAAGCTGTGAGAACGTGGGTATCTCTTTTTGAAAGCTCCGGTTCAAGATTATGATTCCCGGTTCTTCAAATCATTAATCAAGGGACCATTGCACAATTAAATTAACGAGTTTAATTCATTTTTTTATAGGATAACTCCACTCCATAAAGTTGAGAGTCACGAAAACTTGATGTCCAACAAAGGCTAAGATAGGATAGGACGAACTTATTCACTAACTTCATATAAATAATTTTAAATGGAGCTATCTAAGATCGTATACACAAAATGTGACATTCCATATGCTTATATTTTACTTCTTTATTTGAGTAACAAGAAAAGTGCTTGTGATACAGAAACGATTCGAGGTTTAGCCTCGAAGGTTGTAGATGTTTGTTTTTGATTCGTTAATATGAATGACCAGTTCTCATATATCGCCATATCAGCGACATCAGAGTCGTTACAGTAAAGGTCATGACGATGTCGTCACGAACATTTCAAAACGGTTGATTCAACTTCACCAGATGTATACAGTGGTTTAATGTTATACTAAAACCATTCTGGAGCCTCACCACAACGTTACAAATCGTGTCCAGTGATATCCAGTTTGACGACTGTGCATCTTGACAACAGCCCTGCCTCATAGTTTCTATCATAAAAGGATCTATCGTAAAAGGCTATCATGCTCTAATTACATCCCTTCTTCTTGTTGGCTTTCCCATGGCTCTGTGGTAAGTCTTGTGGTTTATAACTCTGAAAAGCAGATTTAGAAGTCCGTTGTAGGCATATCTTTGTGTTTAATCACAATCAAACCAATATTCCTTCTGGTTCTTCAGTATTCCACCTAATATACGATAACTAGGGTTTGCCAACGCCCATTTTAACAGTCCATTCTTCCACAGCACTATAGCGCTCCATCTGGCGATTTGACAAGTATGTGTCGGTATGAAATAGTATGAATACGCCTTTCACTTCGCAGGTACTTTGAGGTGTGATATCCTTGAACGGATGAGTCGTCGAAACGACTTTTATTCATGTGACTTGTGTAGATTTTTTTTTTTGACTGATATATTTCTTAAATATATTGCGCGCTGCTACGCAGGAGTAAGTAGACGGCTTTTTCCATTGACTTTTGTATTTATGGGCTCTCACCTATTAGAAGATTCCGAACTCTACTTACCACAGTTGGAGTGTTACGGAAGTCTCTTTCTGTACGGTCCTGGTGCCCCAAATGATCCACATTCCTTTTTCTTTCAATATCCTTAAGTAAAAGAGATATCGCAGTTTGCGTTGTTTCAAACTAATCACTTTGAACGCATCTTTATGATCCAAGTGTATGAACATTTTTCGTCGCAAAAGACCTCTATACTATTCATAAAAGCGATCAATTTCGGTGGTATCACCCTCCTTACGAGACCAGACAATGTCAAGATGTAGTTCTGATACACTCCATTCTATCTCGATTTTATTATTGGCTGTATTTGTCAAGCGACTTGCTAATATGTACATTTCAAATCTGTACATTTCAAATCTGTACAAGTACTTTTCTTACAGACTCGCCACTCAGATCGATTTCTATTTCTCCTAAAGTACATCTTTTCATTTTACTAGTAGAACAATTAAACTGTGTATTCAATAAGAACTAGTTTATTTATAATTTTAATCATGCTTTTGTTAGGCCTAATGCACCTATCTCATTGATATATTTCAATATTTCATTTTGTATGGCTGTTCATCTTCTTCATTATCTCCCTATCTGCTCAGCTATCTACATTTCTCCTTATCTGGTCACCTGTATATCGCTCTGCTTTCTTGGTTTTATCTTTTAAGCTTAGCATTGGAAGGTCCACGGCTAAAACCGTGATGCACCACAGTTACCAGAGGCTTATAGCTCTGACAGTGAATCTCCACTAATTGGTTAAAATACAGGGTGTTCGAAAGTCACTGTGCAGTTTTGTAATCATGTTATTCAGTCTATTTCAAGCCAGCAACTGATAGCGGTGTTTAGAAACAAAATAAGAAGGGTCCAGGCCTGTATTGATGTCAACGGGGGTCACTTTCAACATTGTTTATAATTGTCATTCATATTTATCTCATGTATTCTGTATTGAAACACATCTGTTAATAAATATATAAGTGTACAGTGACTTTCCGAACACCCTGTACTTGCAGGGACGGGGAATGCTTTTGGCAGACCATTTAATAGTTCCAACTAAGAACTGGGTGAGCCTTGGAGGTCTCTGACCTGGTCGTTTATCTCATGCATTGCTTAAAGTAACGTTCAGGTATAAAATACCAAATTTTGTCATCTTTGTACATTCTCTCTATTTGTTTTACCTGGCTAATCATTTAATCAGTTTGTTTAGCTGGCCATATCTCTCACTCTAAAGGTCTTCTAAATGTATCGCTTAATGTCTAATTATCCATCTATCTCTCTATATTATTCATTCATCTTTCTTTCTCTATTAGCCTCGTTAACTTGTACTCGTTTTATCTCTTCCATTCATTGGCTATTTATTTCTTTGCTTTTTTTGGTTTCTTTTGAATTTCGCGCAAAGCTACACGAGGACTATTTGCGTTAGCAATGTAATACTACAGGGAAGATAGCTAGTTATTACCACCAACCGCTAACTCTTGGGTTACTCTTTTACTAACGAATAGTGGGATTGACCGTCATATTATATTGCACCCAAAGCACATTTGGCGTGACGGGGACTCTAACATAAATCCTCAGATTACGAGTCGAGCGCCCTAACCATCTGACACTTGCTTTCTGTCAACAGTAGTTAATGTCATTCTTACATATGTATACACTTTTATTTATCTACCTATATATATATATATATATATACATGTGTGCATCTGTTCGTCTTCTATCTCTATACATCAAAAATTGTTGTCACAACGTTTCCGCAACAGCAAACATTTTAAAGTAATCCGTGGACTTCACACTTTTTAAAGACAGTTTCTCCATCTATCTCACATCTATGTCCTTCACATGTGATTGATTGCCTTCCTCCGTACAAAGATAAGATAACATGCTCTCGAATGTTCAGTCGAATTTCATGCCCTGGGCTAAGAAAGCAATTCATCAAAAAAGGAAAATCACCAGTAACGTCTTTCACTGCGCTCATAGTGATGGGTTGGGCGTTACCATATAATTCATATATTCTGAGTATATGTGTGAAAAAGTTAGCTGAAAGACACTTATTAGCAGGTGTTAAATTTGTTGCATGTTTTCAAACTGCACCTGTATTTGTTTTATATGAGTTTTTAAAACATTTTTTCAAGTGAATGAAATGAAGAAAAGAAATCGAACACCATTACCGTTCACATTTTGTAACATTTAAACAAAAGTGTCATAAAACACCATTACCGTTCACATTTTGTAACATTTAAACAAAAGTGTCATAGAACACCATTACCGTTCACATTTTGTAACATTTAAACAAAAGTGTCATAAAAAACAACTTGGAAAGCAAGACGAAATGTGACGTGAACAGAAGATCCAACATTTTGAAATACAAATTAATGTTTGTTTACACCATTACCGTTCATATTTATTGTGTTTCATTTAAACAAATTATATGTATATATTGAACAACGTAAACATTACCGTTCACAACAATTTTGTATGACATATTAAATGTAAACAATTATTATATGATATATTATTGTGTCATAGAACACCATTATATGTTCACATTTGTTTCAATGTAACATTATTATAACATAATTGTGTTTCATAGAACACCATTCCCTTTGTTCACAACAATTTTATATGATATACATTTGTTTCAAAAACAAATTATATCATATATTATTGGTGTTTCAATGTAAACAATTCCCTTTGTTCACAACAATTATTATATGATATATTATTGGTGTTTCAATGTAAACAATTATTATATGATATATTATTGGTGTTTCAACGTAAACAATTCCCTTTGTTCACAACAATTATTGTATGATATATTATTGGTGTTTCAATGTAAACAATTATTCACATTTTGTAACATTAAAACATATATGATATATTATTGTGTTTCAATGTAAACAATTGTTATAGAACATATTACCGTTATTTTTTGTAACAATTAAATACAAATTATTGTGTCATAGAACACCATTACCGTTCACATTTTGTAACATTTGAACAAAAGTGACATATTACTGGTGTTTCAATGTAAGACGAATTATGATATGAACAGAAGATCCAAGTATTTTGAAATACACAATTAATGTTTGTTTACCGTCGATGATTATATGATATATTATTGGTGTTTCAATGTAAACAATTATTATATGATATATTATTGGTGTTTCAATGTAAACAATTATTATATGATATATTATTGGTGTTTCAATGTAAACAATTATTATATGATATATTATTGGTGTTTCAATGTAAACAATTATTATGTGATATATTATTGGTATTTTAATGTAAACAATTATTATATGATATATTATTGGTATTTCAATGTAAACAATTCCCTTTGTTCACAACAATTATTATATGATATATTATTGGTGTTTCAACGTAAACAATTATTATATGATATAAATCAAACAATTATTATATGATATATTATTGGTGTTTCAATGTAAACAATTATTATATGATATATTATTGGTATTTTAATGTAAACAATTATTATATGATATATTATTGGTGTTTCAATGTAAACAATTATTATATGATATACTATTGGTATTTCAATGTAAACAATTCCCTTTGTTTACCACAATTATTATATGATATATTATTGGTATTTCAATGTAAACAATTCCCTTTGTTTACCACAATTATTATATGATATATTATTGGCGTTTCAATGTAAACAATTATTATATGATATATTATTGGTGTTTCAATGTAAACAATTCCCTGTGTTCACAACAATTATTAAAAGCATGCTATTGGTGTTTCAAAGAGTTTCACCAGCTACCTTAACGTTCCTTTTATTCCTCTAAGCAGACGAACAACCAAGTTGTTAAAAGTACGCGATTGATGATTATTATAAGAAAGTGAAGACAATTGAATTAAACGCATATTTATTCATGAAAATAAAACACTAGTTTCGTAGTTTCTGTTGCTCATTAAAATAGTAAAATTACGCACTCGTGTAACATTTTGCTTTTCATAGGTAATAAACTAACTTAGGAGCCGTTACTGAAGCTACGAAGCCGGTTTTGAAGCCAACGACTAGAGGATTTATTATTGTTATTGCGCAAGTAACAGTGTCTTGCATTAGGTTGATATATAATTCGTTAATGACTTACACGTTTGTTTGTTTGTTTGCTTTAATTTTGCGCAAAGCTACACGAGGGCTATCTGCGCTCGCCGTCCCTAATTTAGCAGTGTAAGGCTAGAGGGAAGACAGCTAGTCATCACCACCAACTCTTGGACTACTATTTTACCAACGAATGGTGGAATTGGCCGTCACTTTATAACGACCCTACGGCTAACATGGCGAGCATGTTTGGTGTGACGGGAATT
Organism: Tachypleus tridentatus; assembly: GCF_004210375.1. Lineage (NCBI taxonomy): Eukaryota > Metazoa > Arthropoda > Merostomata > Xiphosura > Limulidae > Tachypleus > Tachypleus tridentatus. The sequence continues at coordinate 17,129,057 of NC_134828.1, forward strand.
CGAACTCGCGACCTTTGGATTACGAGTCGAACGCTTTAACCACCTGCCCATGACAGGCCTTACACGTTTAAAGACGTAATATTTAAAATGTGTTTACATTCCATGTGAACATGAAATTTTACAGCTGCTTTAGATATGTGAGGAAAATCTTAAACGCATTAGGTAAAGATATCGAAAATTTATTCCTGGTGTTACATGTTGTATATGTTAATTAATTCATTGTTTTAACTGTTTTAGTGGTAAAACGTTAGTGTGGTACAAATAAGATGGTACACGTGTATACATTGTGGTACAAATAAGATACACGTATACAGTGTGGTACAAATAAGATGGTACATGTATACATTGGGTACAAATAAGATGGTACAGTACAAATGATGTACACATGTATACAGTGGTACAAATAAGACGGTACATGTGGTACAAATAAGATGGCATTTGAACAAATAAGATGGTACAATGTGATTACATGTGTGGTACAAATAAAATGGCACATGTGGTACAAATCATTGTACGTGTGTACAAATAAAATAAGATACCACTGTGGTATATAAGACGGTGGTGTGTACAAATAAGATGGTACATGTGTATACATTGTGGTACAAATAAAATGGTACATGTGTATACATTGTGGTACAAATAAGATGGTACATGTGTATACATTGTGGTACAAATAAAATGGTACATGTGTATACATTGTGGTACAAATAAAATGGTACATATGTATACATTGTGGTATAAATAAAACGGTACATGTGTATACACTGTGGTGCAATTGAAATAGTACATATGTATGTATTCGTTATTTCAAACATGTGTTCTAATAAAAATGTTTACATGTTTGTAGTTTCCTGAGTCAACTTCCCAGAATTTGTCTTTGTTGGAAAGAGCCACAATATACGACAGTAAGAAACTGCGTGTCAGTTACGAAGGAAGTATTGATTTCTGTTATATAAGGGTTTACTCTAATTAAGTGTATTAGGTGCTTGTTTCTCTTGTTAATTATACTGTTAACCTATCGTCAGCCATCAGAGACTGAAGTAACATATTTATACTATATTCTACACAAATATATCCATATTTCTAAAAATTGCAACATATATTGTTGTCAATTTTTGGACCATCTCCACTTGAAGCTAACTAAACACTTAGCCCGACCAAATATGCTAACACTAAATTGTACTAATAAACGGATAAGAAATTCAAAAGATACCCTCAACTGGTAAGTGTTGTACTACATTGATGGTCTGTGTGCGTCTTCCACGATTTTGATGATTAACGTTCATAAATAGTTAAAACATTTAAAAAGGTTTCTTTCTACTCTTGGATGTACATGTGGTAAGACTGTTTGGTTTCATTTAGAAACATTTACATATCAAACTTAGAGGCAGCAATTTTTTTTACAAAATAATTTAGTCTATCACGAAACAGAGAAGATAAGTCTTTGGTTGGTTGGTGCTTTAATTTTGTCGCAGGATACATATTAGAGTATAGAACAAATAAAAAAAACGTTGCGCTGAAATGTACAACAATTTGAAGAAACAGATTTCGCTTTTAATGTTCCAGCAACACGCACCTAAATAATTAACTTAATAATTACTCAATACCTACATCTATCTAATTCCATACGATGTAACTGTCGTGAACAATAACTGATTGTTTGTTTGTTTTTTTGAATTTCGCGCAAAGCTACACGAGGGCTATCTGCGCTAGCCGCCCCTAATTAAGCAGTGTTAGACTAGAGAGAAGGCAGCTAGTCATCACCACCCACCCTCAACTCTTGGGCTACTCTTTCACAAACGAATAGTGGGATTGACCGTCACATTATAACGCCCCCACCGCTGAAAGGGCGAGCATGTTTGGCGCGATGGGGATGCGAACCCGCGACCCTCAGATTACGAGTCCCACGCCTTAACACGTTTGGCCATGCCGGGCCTACAAGCCTTTACATTAAACATTTATAGGCGCTTATAAACGTAGTTTATGGCACTTATTTGAGTGAACCAGCTCAAAATCGGTCTGTTTTCTGTGAGACGAAACTGTAAAAGTTCATAGATGACCCATTTATAAGGCCACCACTGATGATTTTAACCTGATAAGCGTGGCACTTTGATCTGGCATTGTGCATAATTGTGGTTTCCTGGTTCTTATCGCTGTGATTCAAGGATTCTACTTATTTGACAATTGTGTATAAAAACACTTATACATTTAATTCATTACATATATAAGAAGGCTAATTGCAAATACATTGAGGTGTTGTGTAATTTATATTTGTAGTAACGAATCTTTAGTAAGTGGTAGGCCCGGCATGGCCAAGCGTGTTAAGGCGTGCGCCTCGTAATCCGAGGGTCGAGAGTTCGAATCCCTGTCTCACCAAACATGCTCGCCCTTTCAGCCGTGAAATCATGATAATGTTACGGTCAATCTCAATATTCATTGGTAAAAGAGTAGCCCAAGAGTTGGCGGTGGGTGGTGATGACTAGCTGCTTTTCCTTTAGTCTTACACTGCTAAATTAGGGACGGCTAGCACAGATAGCCCTCGAGTAGCTTTGCGCGAAATTCAAAAGAAACAATGCAGTTTCTTTAGTAACTTTGCTTACTTCAGATTAAAATTTCATTTGAACTTTTAGCGTTGAAAGCTCAACGCCAAGTACCATTTTGAGGGCTTAAATAGTACAGATAGTCTTCCGTGTTTAATAACAAACAAACAAAACTCTCTCGACATTGATACAAGTATACATGAAGTTTTAAATCCAAGGACATGTATTTGTGTATATTACGTTCTGTTTAGGAAGTTTCTATCTAGTTATCGTGAGAGTTGCAGTTTAATTGATTCTATATGCTCAGACATTATGTGTGTTTTGTTAAATTCCAAAACAAACAAACAAGTAAGTGGTAACAGTTACTGAATTTTTCATTGAAACTTTAAGTAAGTACGTAAACCACGATATGTTGAATAATTTAGCCATATGCAATACATTCAATGAATCTTTATATAAGGGGAATCACATATTTAAGAATATTTATTGCGTATAAGGAATACAAAGATAAGAAAAATGTGTTCACTTTTTTTTACAAACAACATGCTCGTTTTGCATGCAACGTTTCTTAACTGATTAAGCCAGCTTCATTTAAAGCAAATATTTAAATATTTTATGAACGGTTGGTGAAGCGCCCTCTCAAGTAATCACGTTGTGTGCACGAGCTCACGTGATGTTTTATTTATGTACTTCCCATCGAACAAAAGGTCTTTGTTAGTGTGAGCGATTTTTTTACTTAATTTGAATATCTATAAACTAGCCCAAGTCTTGTCTTGAACTGGATATTCGCTTTCCTTTTTAACTTAAAAGAATATATAGTGAGGAAAAAAAATGGATATAAACAAAGTCTTCCTAAAAGAAATTAAAAATCCGAAACAATTCAAAATTATACATCTTAGTTGTTCAATGTTCTATAATTTCTTAGTTTTATTATTATTGTACTAAGGGGAGAGGTGGGGTGTCACATAACACAACAAAGAATAAAAAAAAAACGGTCATATGAATCTTCACAAACTATTCACATTGCAGTGACGAAGGTTGTAAGTGGTCAGATTTTTTCATTCAGTTTAATATAGTAGAGCTTCGTTGAAGATAAGTAGCTTAGTTACCCAGCCATACCTCCTACTTAGTTTGACGTATAATATAAATCAAATTATAACAGCAGTCTATTCATTATCGTTCACTTAAACACTCACGTCTGAGGTTTCGCTTTATTACCAGATTATAAACAGAGGTCTATTTTGCATACGCTCGTATTATTGTAGAACTGATCGTCGCCCGGCATGGCCAAGCGTGTTAAGGCGTGCGACTCGTAATCTGAGGGTCGCGGGTTCGCATCCCGGTTGCGCCAAACATGCTCGCCCTTTCAGCCGTGAGGGCGTTATAATATGACAGTCAATCCAACTATTCGGTGGTAAAGGAGTAGCCCAAGAGTTGGCGGTGGGTGGTGATGACTAGCTGCCTTCCCTCTAGTCTTACACTGCAAAATTAGGGACGGCTAGCGCAGATAGCCCTCGAGTAGCTTTGTGCGAAATTCAAAAAACATACAAACAAACAAACTGACCGTACAGGGAGGACTTAAATGGTCTTATATGCATAACAACATCACTTTATATAATAAGTAAACGTATAATCTTCCGTACGAAATATAATTCATACTTTAGCACTACAGTACATTCGGAGATTTGTAACAGATGGCTTAGAATCTGCTTCAAGTCAATAATATAACTCGCTGTTTATGTGCAAATAATTAATCATGACATACCCACACGTGTTTATATTTTAGATAGTACGCACACGTGACCCAATAACTACAGAAAGACTTCAAAGTTGATTCATGATGTTGAACATTTTTATATTTAAGTAGGAAATTCAACGTAATTCAGTATCGTATATAATCTCGCTAAGAACGAGATCTTATGGCTTGTTTTGAATTTAAAGACAGAGATTTTTTGTTAAATACAAAAAAACTCCTGAAAACCAGACGAATATAGAATTTATGGAACATCCGTGTTTTGTTGTCAATTGTTTTTATGGTAATTGTAAAACGTCCACTTAGGCTCTGTAAAGTGTACTTGTATAATGTTTCTGTATTATTACTAGGCTTAATATGTAACTGTTTTTCTTCGGTTCTACCCGTATGTCTTTTGTTTCATGTATTTGTATTGGTCGATTCATATTTGGTTTTAGTCGCCCACATTTCTTTCCCTGTTTACAAAAAAATAGACAAATGAGATGACCTCACATGAGAAATAGTTTTATAACGTATTTTAAGTCTTCAATGTTAGCTGCCGAATTCTAGATCCCTGGAGAGTTACGTAATTAAGTTTTAGGGATGTAAAATGCTAAAATCCGTTGTTCGATTCCTTGCACTCGACACAGTAGACCATTGCGTAACTTCGCGCTAATGCAAAAAACAAAAAATATTTTATGGATTTTCTGAACAAGTTAATAAAAACGCAGTGCACTTACATTGTCACGAAGTCAAAAATAGGTTGACAATTGGGAATAGCATGGCATAATGGATAGCGTAGCCTGATTATGGTGTTATATTACTGATCTCACGGCTACGTGCATGCATCCCTTTGTGTAATATTGCACAAACATTCTAACGCACAGATAAACAAGTCCTTTCTGGATAGAGTAATGCTTTTATATTACAATACTGAGTCTTTTAAAGCAGTGAGTGATTGATACAAGTTTCGACCGCCATTGTTAAGAAACGTTATTTTAAAGCTTTAAGAAATATATAATATCGAATTACGTCACAATTTTTATGTTTAGTTTTTCAGTTTTAATTTGTTTTTATAAGTCCTGCTTCTTGACAACTAACAAAACATAATACAGTGATTTATGGATACTATACATGCCTCTAAACTGAAACAGTAGTTCCGAACATGCCTAGTATTATTGTGGAAAATGCCATTAGAGATAATCCTATGTTTTCCTTTTGGCTTGCAACAATGTAGAAAGCTCGCACTGAGCCCCTAATCTACACCACGCTCTTTTTACAATATAACAGCTATTAGGCTTCGGAATCGGGCGTGCCATATAGCATATAATGGTCTTCTGGATCATAGGGAGAGAATAGGAAACGCTGAATGGTTTATATTCCTCTCTGTTGTAAATCTGTCATTTCGAGTAATTTCGAATGCTCCCTAGAGAGGGCCATTCATATAATATATATTATAATAAACTTTCTCTCACAGTCATACAACCTCATCAGAGAATTTACTAGGGTACAGAATATTTCGGCGGTGTAGGCTTCCACAGAAAATTACAGCAGCTGAGCTTTGAAACCTCATTACCAAAGATACTGTGAATGAAGCGTTTTGAAGAGAACCCATTGGTAAGAAAAGCAATGAAAATAAGTCAGTTGAACGAAATATGTCTCATATTTCATAATTTGTAAAAAGAAATCGAAACAGGTTTAGAAAGGCGAAACGAAACGGCCCGACATGGCCAGGTATGAAAGAAACTCAAATCGTAATCTGAGGGTCGCGGGTTCGAATCCCTGTTACACCAAACATGCTCGCCCTTTCATCCGTGGTGGTGTTATAATGTGACGGTCAATCCCGCTATTCGTTGGTAAAAGTGTAGCCCATGAGTTGGCGGTGGGTGATGACTAGCTGCCTTCCCTCTGCTAAGTTAGGGACGGCTAGCGAAGATAGCCCTTATAGCGTTGCGCGAAATTCAAAAGCAAACAAAAAAGAAACGAAACTCGGTACTTGTGTATCATAGGTAACATTATTTTACACTCATAATGACAAGTAGACCAAATGAAAAGGATTGAAAATAAACGCGTATCGTGTTCGTGAGACAAGTTTAGTTCATCAACTCTTTGTTGTTAAAATAACGTCAAAACACCAAAGTCATAAATTATTTGAGCACGCGCTCAAGTTTGACTTGAGAATAAATATATAATGATACCTAAAATATGAATGTTTTCTACCGTATTTCGTCATCTATAAGGAAGGGAACACGCGATTCAATACACTTGTGGGCAAAGTTGAAATCAAGTGCGTTTGCTTCCAGATTCCTGTATACCCAGCGATACTGGAACATGATAAATGTGACTTGGTCATGATCTAATCTCTAGTTGGATTAAGGACATAGTTTAATATTTGGATTTTTTTTTTTTTTTTTTTTTTTACCCAGCAGAATTGTGAAAGTCACTCACTACAGATGGCGTGTTTTATGTGTCGAGATGTTTGTTTGTTTTTCAATTTAGCGCAAAGCTACACGAGGGCTATTCTGCACTAGCCGTTCCTAATTTAGCAGTGTTAGACTAGAGGAAAGACAGCTAGTCATCACCACACACCGCCAACTCTTGGGCTACTCTTTTACCGACGGATAGTGTAATCGACCGTTACATCATAACGCCCTCACGGCTGAAAGGGCGAGCATGTTTGGAGCTATGGAGATTCGAACCCGCGACTCTCAGATTACATGAATAGTAAATAAATAGTTTCACACCAATAGAGTGCTTAATATTAAGCAAAAAACAATTAAAATAATAGTATTAAATTATATAAATAGTATTAAAATCAACAACGAACTACAAGATGTGTTTTTTAGTTAACAAACTGAAATGGTTATTTCATAGGTATGACACAATGGTTTATTACAATTAACACAAGACTAATTGTCTTGAGTCATGTTAATCTTCTAACCGTTTTAAGCAGTTTAAAGAGCTTGAAAGCTAACAACGTTAAATAACTAATGATGAAGTTCGACAGACGTAGTGACATGATTTATGAATTTTTTAGCAGTATTATCTTAAATTTGAGTTATCCGTGTAAATATCTCTTGTCTGTTCACGTAACCGCTTCGCAAGGTGAGGAAGGATTTTCACCAAAATTCGTGTGAAGGTTTATTTTGACCATGGGAAAATACTTACAAATTTTCAGTTTTACGTTTTGCGGTTATTATGGGCGCTTTTTTACTATTACTTTATCTTCAGTGGATGAATATTTAAACTTGGCGTGAAGCTTTGTTGGGTTCATGCAAAGATAAAAACGAACTTGAGGTTTTACGTTTAGGTTTGGCTTATTTGGAATTTCGCGCAAAGCTACATGACGGCTCTCTGCACTAGCCGTCCCTAATTTTGCAGTGTAATACTAGAGGGAAGGAATGTACTCATCACCACTCACCGCCAACTGTTGGGCTACTATTTTACCAACGGATAGTGGGATTGATCGTTACATTATAATGCCCCCATGGCTGAAAGGACGAGCATGTTTGGTGTGACGGGAATTCGTACCCGCGACCCTCGGGATACGAGTCGAGTGCCTTAACCATCAGGTCCTGCAGAACCCTGGAGGCATTGAACTGAAATTTAAAAAAACCTCAAGAACCAATGTTGTTCTCAGGTTATTTTGTAATGATTTGCTTCAGCACAAAACTACTGCATGGGTTATCAGCGTTCTAGCTTTACTGCTGAGTCATTGGAGAACAATTTCGAGTGAATTCTATACTTCCATTTGGAAATTCAATTTTATCTGTAATATTATAAGACTTCAAGTTTACCGTTGAGCCACTGGAGATCGCTTTGGAATGAATGTTAAGTTTTGATTTCCAAATTCATTAACTATTAAACGTATTACAAACCAAGTATTGTGTTCCTCGCTATAATATTACTTATTATGATTGGCTGTGTTTATATCATGTTTAAATGGGTTTTTTTTAACGTGATTTACAAACAGTGTACTTTCTACTTAAAGCAAAGCCACATCAGGCTATCTGCTGAGCCCACCGAGGGGACTCGAACCCCTGATTTTAGTGTTGTAAATCCGGAGACATACCGCTGTACTAGGAGGGGGCTTCTATTAAAGTTATGAATACTTCGCAAAAACAGTCTCCAACAATACTGTTTCTTTCGAACAATTGTGTTGAACTATGTACTCAAAGAACCGCGAACATCTAGTACAATGTAAATCTGTGTTATATATATATATAGTTAATTACACGTTACGTTTTCACGTGCTCACATTCGTAAATATTTGAATTTTTAAATTGACAGGAACTGTATTATCTCGTTTATATAAAATTTATATACAATAGAAACTTCAGTCATAAGATCGTTCACACAGCTTAGAAAATTTTGGGTGATATAGAAGTAAATATTACAGATACTGCGAATAACGGAATATATTTTAAAGCCAATAACTGTTTCCTAAATATTGTACTCACTTTAGTTTTATTGAGAGTTTTGTTAATATGTTTTATTTTATATTTTGTAGTTGTTTAGTTTGTTAAAACTTCTAACGATATTTATTACGATTCAGTTACAAACTCAGTTACACACTTGTTACAAGTATTGCTCTAGTTTAAAGATCCATATTCTGTTCACATATTTTGATCGCTTTATACCAAAATGACATATTCTTAGAGATAAAACGACTCCATTTGACGGTCGGTCGCGGGTCGTTTCATTTATTTCTTATTGTAATGGTAATAAAGATCTGTCTTTGTATTGGAAACCAGAGCTATGGTAAACTGAATATAAGCTAAGAGTCATCAAGGGGGTGACTTTTCTGTTTCCAATAAACCCCCAGAGTCGTCATAAAGGCGATTTCCAGTTTCTGGAGAAGAATGATTCATTTTAGTAGCTATTTTCTGAGAGTATACCTTTCTCGTTTTCTGTACAAAAACAAAACTCACATAAAACCAACTCTGACTTTGCTCTTCTTATGGTTATTAGGTACGATTATTTTTTCTGTGGTCCTTCAAGTAGGTGTTGAGCAGATAACTCCAACAAGCATCGAGCCAAGAAATGAATTGTATCGCTTCAAAATACAATAAAATAAACGTCTTATTTATAAAAGAGAATTGTTGACTTAAAATTAATTTCTTTATATGACTGAAAATTGTTCGAAAAAATAATAATACCTGCTGTTGTAAAATAACATTCCACGCACGCACCAACACACACACACAAAGACCTTAAAGATTTTGCAATTATATTGAACGATGGATATTAGTATATATGTTTTCTATTAAGACCTATGCTACCAATAAGTGATGGCTCGGCATGGCCAGGTGAGTTCAGGCGTTCGGCTCGTAATCTGAGGATTGCGGGTTCGAATCCCCGTCGCACCAAACATGCTCGCCCTTTCAGCTGTGGGCCGTTATAATGTGACGGTCAATCCAAATATTCGTTGGTAAAAGAGTCGTCCAAGAGTTGGTGGTAGGTGATTATGACTTCCCTCTAGTCCCACACTGTTAAATTAGGGACGGCTAGCGCAGACAGTCTCCGTGTAGCTTTACGCGAAATTCAAAAAAACAAACAAACAATGAGTCAAGTAATTAAATGTTGTTCTCTTTATTATTACTCTGAAAATAGTTCTTACAAACGGGTCGGTGTCTCTTTCCTTTTTCAACTTAGAAATCAAGTGTTTTCTTTGAAGTTCTTATAATGGAATTGATCAGTTGAAGTACAAAAGTTTCAGATATCAGACTGAGACCTCATAATGCTAGAAATCGTGTTTCTATGTTCGCAGCGGAAACAGCGCAGATTGCCAATTGTGAAACTTTTGTTTAACAATAAACAAACTGTATCTAACCAGCTCATCCCTCACAAAGTTACCGCGTTATGCTGGTATCAGATAAGGTAGAAACGTTTTATTGATGGTTGAACATACTAAATCAGAACATTGGTCAGTCCTCTTCATACGTGAAACATGAAGTATGTTCCATCTCCAATAAATCTTTTTTTATGTTTACAAATCGTTGTTTACCTACCTGCTATTATCATAACTCATCTCATACCGTTTATTTAGTTTGATCGATGTGTTTATTACTAACTTAAAAAGGACCAAGATAAATATAACATAAAAGGATTCAACTGAAACACGACTAATAGTGAGTACAATACAATAAGATTCAACTGAAACATGACTAGTAGTGAGTACAATATAATAAGATTCAACTGAAACATGACTAGTAGTGAGTACAATACAATAAGATTCAACTGAAACATGACTAGTAGTGAGTACAATATAATAAGATTCAACTGAAACAAGACTAGTAGTGAGTACAATATAATAAGATTCAACTGAAACACTACTAGTAGTGAGTACAATACAATAATATTCAACTGAAACATGACTAGTAGTGAGTACAATACAATAAGATTCAACTGAAACATGACTAGTAGTGAGTACAATACAATAAGATTCAACTGAAACACGACTAATAGTGAGTACAATACAATAATATTCAACTGAAACATGATTAGTAGTGAGTACAATACAATAAGATTCAACTGAAACATGACTAGTAGTGAGTACAATACAATAAGATTCAACTGAAACACTACTAGTAGTGAGTACAATACAATAAGATTCAACTGAAACATGACTAGTAGTGAGTACAATACAATAAGATTCAACTGAAACACGACTAATAGTGAGTACAATACAATAAGATTCAACTGAAACATGACTAGTAGTGAGTACAATATAATAAGATTCAACTGAAACATGACTAGTAGTGAGTACAATACAATAAGATTCAACTGAAACATGACTAGTAGTGAGTACAATATAATAAGATTCAACTGAAACAAGACTAGTAGTGAGTACAATATAATAAGATTCAACTGAAACACTACTAGTAGTGAGTACAATACAATAATATTCAACTGAAACATGACTAGTAGTGAGTACAATACAATAAGATTCAACTGAAACAAGACTAGTAGTGAGTACAATACAATAAGATTCAACTGAAACACGACTAATAGTGAGTACAATACAATAATATTCAACTGAAACATGATTAGTAGTGAGTACAATACAATAAGATTCAACTGAAACATGACTAGTATTGAGTACAATACAATAAGATTCAACTGAAACACTACTAGTAGTGAGTACAATACAATAAGATTCAACTGAAACATGACTAGTAGTGAGTACAATACAATAAGATTCAACTGAAACACGACTAATAGTGAGTACAATACAATAAGATTCAACTGAAACATGACTAGTAGTGAGTACAATATAATAAGATTCAACTGAAACATGACTAGTAGTGAGTACAATACAATAAGATTCAACTGAAACATGACTAGTAGTGAGTACAATATAATAAGATTCAACTGAAACAAGACTAGTAGTGAGTACAATATAATAAGATTCAACTGAAACACTACTAGTAGTGAGTACAATACAATAATATTCAACTGAAACATGACTAGTAGTGAGTACAATACAATAAGATTCAACTGAAACATGACTAGTAGTGAGTACAATACAATAAGATTCAACTGAAACACGACTAATAGTGAGTACAATACAATAAGATTCAACTGAAACATGATTAGTAGTTAGTACAATACAATAAGATTCAACTGAAACATGACTAGTATTGAGTACAATACAATAAGATTCAACTGAAACACTACTAGTAGTGAGTACAATACAATAAGATTCAACTGAAACATGACTAGTAGTGAGTACAATACAATAAGATTCAACTGAAACACGACTAATAGTGAGTACAATACAATAAGATTCAACTGAAACATGACTAATAGTGAGTACAATACAATAAGATTCAACTGAAACATGACTAGTAGTGAGTAGAATAAAATAAGATTCAACTGAAACACTACTAGTAGTGAGTACAATACAATAAGATTCAACTGAAACATGACTAGTAGTGAGTACAATACAATAAGATTCAACTGAAACACTACTAGTAGTGAGTACAATACAATAAGATTCAACTGATGCATGACTAGTAGTGAGTACAATACAATAAGATTCAACTGAAACACTACTAGTAGAGTGTACAATACAATAAGATTCAACTGAAACATGATTAGTAGTGAGTACAATACAATAAGATTCAACTGAAACACTACTAGTAGTGAGTACAATACAATAAGATTCAACTGAAACACTACTAGTAGTGAGTACAATACAATAAGATTCAACTGAAACATGACTAGTAGTGAGTACAATACAATAAGATTCAACTGAAACATGTCTAATAGTGAGCACAATACAATAAGATTCAACTAAAACATGATTAGTAGTGAGTACAATACAATAAGATTCAACTGAAACATGACTAGTAGTGAGTACAATACAATAAGATTCAACTGAAACATGATTAGTAGTCAGTACAATATAATAAGATTCAACTGATACACGACTAATAGTGAGTACAATACAATAAGATTCAACTGAAACACTACTAGTAGTGAGTACAATACAATAAGATTCAACTCAAACATGATTAGTAGTGAGTACAATACAATAATATTCAACTGAAACATGACTAATAGTGAGTACAATACAATAATATTCAACTGAAACATGACTAGTAGTGAGTACAATACAATAAGATTCAACTGAAACATGACTAGTAGTGAGTACAATACAATAAGATTCAACTGAAACATGATTAGTAGTGAGTACAATACAATAAGATTCAACTGATACACGACTAATAGTGAGTACAATACAATAATATTCAACTGAAACATGACTAGTAGTGAGTACAATACAATAAGATTCAACTGAAACATGATTAGTAGTGAGTACAATACAATAATATTCAACTGAAACATGATTAGTAGTGAGTACAATACAATAATATTCAACTGAAACACGACTAATAGTGAGTACAATACAATAATATTCAACTAAAACATGATTAGTAGTGAGTACAATACAATAAGATTCAACTGAAGCACGACTAATAGTGAGTACAATACAATAAGATTCAACTGAAACACTATTAGTAGTGAGTACAATACAATAAGATTCAACTGAAACATGATTAGTAGTGAGTACAATACAATAATATTCAACTGAAACATGACTAATAGTGAGTACAATACAATAATATTCAACTGAAACATGATTAGTAGTGAGTACAATACAATAAGGTTCAACTGAAACACTACTAGTAGTGAGTACAATACAATAAGGTTCAACTGAAACACTACTAGTAGTGAGTACAATACAATAAGATTCAACTAAAACATGATTAGTAGTGAGTACAATACAATAAGATTCAACTGAAACACGACTAATAGTGAGTACAATACAATAAGATTCAACTGAAACATGATTAGTAGTGAGTACAATACAATAAGATTCAACTGAAACATGATTAGTAGTGAGTACAATACAATAATATTCAACTGAAACATGACTAATAGTGAGTACAATACAATAATATTCAACTGAAACATGACTAGTAGTGATACAATAAGATTCAACTGAAACATGACTAGTAGTGAGTACAATACAATAAGATTCAACTGAAACATGATTAGTAGTGAGTACAATACAATAAGATTCAACTGATACACGACTAATAGTGAGTACAATACAATAATATTCAACTGAAACATGACTAGTAGTGAGTACAATACAATAATATTCAACTGAAACATGATTAGTAGTGAGTACAATACAATAATATTCAACTGAAACACGACTAATTGTGAGTACAATACAATAATATTCAACTGAAACATGATTAGTAGTGAGTACAATACAATAAGATTCAACTGAAGCACGACTAATAGTGAGTACAATACAATAAGATTCAACTGAAACACTACTAGTAGTGAGTACAATACAATAAGATTCAACTGAAACATGATTAGTAGTGAGTACAATACAATAATATTCAACTGAAACATGACTAATAGTGAGTACAATACAATAATATTCAACTGAAACATGATTAGTAGTGAGTACAATACAATAAGGTTCAACTGAAACACTACTAGTAGTGAGTACAATACAATAAGATTCAACTAAAACATGATTAGTAGTGAGTACAATACAATAAGATTCAACTGATACACGACTAATAGTGAGTACAATACAATAATATTCAACTGAAACATGACTAGTAGTGAGTACAATACAATAATATTCAACTGAAACATGATTAGTAGTGAGTACAATACAATAATATTCAACTGAAACATGATTAGTAGTGAGTACAATACAATAAGATTCAACTGAAACATGATTAGTAGTGAGTACAATACAATAATATTCAACTGAAACATGACTAATAGTGAGTACAATACAATAAGATTCAACTAAAACATGATTAGTAGTGAGTACAATACAATAATATTCAACTGAAACACGACTAATTGTGAGTACAATACAATAATATTCAACTGAAACATGATTAGTAGTGAGTACAATACAATAAGATTCAACTGAAGCACGACTAATAGTGAGTACAATACAATAAGATTCAACTGAAACACTACTAGTAGTGAGTACAATACAATAAGATTCAACTGAAACATGATTAGTAGTGAGTACAATACAATAATATTCAACTGAAACATGACTAATAGTGAGTACAATACAATAATATTCAACTGAAACATGATTAGTAGTGAGTACAATACAATAAGGTTCAACTGAAACACTACTAGTAGTGAGTACAATACAATAAGATTCAACTAAAACATGATTAGTAGTGAGTACAATACAATAAGATTCAACTGAAACACGACTAATAGTGAGTACAATACAATAAGATTCAACTGAAACATGATTAGTAGTGAGTACAATACAATAAGATTCAACTGAAACACGACTAATAGTGAGTACAATACAATAAGATTCAACTGAAACACGACTAATAGTGAGTACAATACAATAAGATTCAACTGAAACATGACTAGTAGTGAGTACAATACAATAAGATTCAACTGAAACACTACTAGTAGTGAGTACAATACAATAAGATTCAACTGAAACATGACTACTAGTGAGTGCAATACAATAAGATTCAACTGAAACATGACTAATAGTGAGTACAATACAATAAGATTCAACTAAAACATGATTAGTAGTGAGTACAATACAATAAGATTCAACTGAAACACGACTAATAGTGAGTACAATACAATAAGATTCAACTGAAACGCGACTAATAGTGAGTACAATACAATAAGATTCAACTGAAACACGACTAATAGTGAGTACAATACAATAAGATTCAACTGAAACACGACTAATAGTGAGTACAATACAATAAGATTCAACTGAAACACGACTAATAGTGAGTACAATACAATAAGATTCAACTGAAACACAATTGAGATCTGACATAACAGAATTATATTCAGCTAAATCATGATTTAGATTGGAATAACAGAAATGATTCATCCAAAACACGACTGTATATAGAAATAGCTCCTCAGACACTGTATGTTCTGTTAACTACACGCCTCCTTTATCAGATAGGTTTATCATATCTCTCAGTACTTTTGTACGGTTAAAGTTGTGGAAAGTTTAATATGTTTTAGTAAAAGTAAAAAATACAACAAAAAACTGAATCAATAGAGACGAATATTTTGTTGTTTTTATTTTGTCCTCTGTCGCTTCTGGACAAAATATTTAACATATGTGTTTGAAGTAAAGGATTACACGTTTCTTTTGTCTTCTTTTGTGAAGAAGCCAACAAAGTATATACTGGAATATTATTACTAATATCATTTACATTTTGAAATTAACTTTTTTAATTATAATATCATTAGTATCATTTCTTTAATTTTTTTTACGTGAATCTTAGGTCGCTGGCCTGGCATAGTCAGGTGGTTAAGGCACTCGACTCGTAATCCGAGGGTCGAGAGTTCGAATCCCTGTCTCACCAAACATGCTCGCACTTTCAGCCGTGAAATCATGATAATGTGACGATCAATCTCAATATTCATTGGTAAAAGAGTAGCCCAAGAGTTGGAGGTGGGTGGTGATGACTAGCTGCCTTCCCTCTAGTCTTACACTGCTAAATTAGGGACGGCTAGCGCAGATAGCCCTCGAGTATCTTTGCGCGAAATTCAAAAAGACAAAAAAAACTTAGGTCACCAGGTCCTCTGTAACTGACATATATAAAGAGTTTACGAAAATATGTTTAAATAGGTCGATAATGGGGCATTATTGACAGTTTATATGAAATTCACTGGTATTCTGCTGGGTGTAATATAAAGGTTTTTGATTGTTTTGTTTTATTTTATTATTGTCCTGCTAGACTACAAATAATTCGGTAGATAATGTAAAGTTCCCTCGTGTCAATTTTTAAATTACCAGTTAAGAGTTTAACTAAATCACTTTTGAGTCAGGTGTGGCTTGATAATTATTGTACCGGATTGTGAATCCAACAATACATAGATCCTTGATGACGATAAACCCTCTTGAAATAAAAAATGTATCTCAGAACGACTGATTCTTAACCTGAAGATGACCTATGAAGGTCGAAACGTTGTTCTCTTCTCATCAATAAAAGTGTTGATATCAATACCAGCCGTTCTCAGATACAGATCAAAAGTAGGAACAGTTAACGCAGTAACTTCTGTGTAACTTTAGCAGTGTAAGGCTAGAGAGAAGGCAGCTAGTCGTCAACACCCACCGCCAATTCCCAGGCTACTCTTTTATCAACGAATAATTGAATGAATTGCTCGTAACATTATAACGGCCTCACGGCTGAAAGGGCGAATATGTGTGGTGTGACGAGGATTCGAACCTGAGACTCTCAGATTATGAGTCGACCGTCCTAACCACTTGGTGGTGCTGGACCAACCGCTCCTAGGACAGAGTTTACACAATTACATGCGGAATATGTACCGAAAGTTATACACAGTTCATTCTAGTCTACTTTTGACTGTTCATTTGTATTGAGTTCATAAAATAAAGCAAATTTACTTTAATGTGACGGTGATATACAGTTCTTGATTAACCAGTTTCCTAAATTATAAGAAAATACACCTCCCACATATTATATAAAGTTCTTAAATGTTATAAACTTACTTCAAGCGAGAATTACGAGAGCATTATGTTCTAGTTGGATTTACAACGTTAGAAATTGGATTTCGATAACCCCAGCTGACACAGCACCAATTGCCCACTCTGTAGATTTGTACTCAGCACCAAAAAAAACCTGTGTTATAGTTCACACAAAATAAATATTTGCGTCGGTATTTCAATCGTCGAAACTGAGATTTTGAAACCATAAAGTCCGAAAAGCTTCGCCCCGCAGTGGCTCAGCGGTATGTCTGTGGACTTACAACGCTAAAAACCGCGTTTCGATACTGTGGTGGGCAGAGCACAGATAGCCCATTGTGTAGCTTTGTGCTTATTTCAAAACAACAATTTATGCCCCCCAGTGGCTCGGCGATATGTCTGCGGCCTTACAACGCTAAAACCCGGGTTTCGATACCCGTGGTGGGCAGAACACAGATAGCCCATTGTGTAGCTTTGTGCTTAATTCAAAACAACAATTTATGCCCCCCAGTGGCTCGGCGGTATGTCTGCGGCCTTATAGCGCTATAAACCGGGTTTCGATACCCGTGGTGGGCAGAGCACAGATAGCCCATTGTATAGCTTTGTGCTTAATTCAAAACAACAACAACAACTGAAAAGCTTGAATTTTTCACAACTTGTTGTAACTTATACAAAGAAACTGATAATTTTTGAAAACTTCAACTGTAGTTAGCAACAATATCTAACTTCAACTGTAGTTAGCAATAATATCTCGATTCTGGTTCTAGTCTGGAATAACAGAGTCGTATGTAAGCCATGGTATCTATCACTGTGGAGGTAAAGATGGGGGGTTCGGATTAACGTTTCGTTCACGATGGAGAGTAACTGTCGTAAACCAGACAGTTAAAGTACTGGATGAGTAAGAAGCGGGTCTTTCACCACCCCTGTCAAATATAAGGAAACATCAGCAGATCTGCCAATAAAACTGGTAATTGATAATAAGAAGTTAGAAACCTTGTAGGTCCACTAACATTAGAAACCAGACAAGTTCAGCATCACTCACGTTTCTGCTCCATATCCTCAACAAATCGTTGTGTTCGCTCCACTAAGCCCCTCGTTGTCGTTCGGGGCACGTGACAGCATCGTTGTGACCTGGATAACGAATCAAACGACCAGATTATTGCTTTGCTTATGTTGTCCTCTACCAGTAATAGGTTTGGAACAAACAAGACCTGCTGTTGGCAGTAAACAATGGCTCCCGAAGTTCAATAATATCTCAATTTGGCGCCAGTTCTGATCCTCAAATTTTGTGAGCTATATATACCTGGCTATATAATATAAAATGGGCCTATTGGTCTGTCCAACAATCTAGTCGATAGAAAACCACCAGCTGCGTCACGTGATCAAGCTATCATCACTGGTGATTAATTCGAATTGCGTAAATAACAGAGGGAGTTTCACAGTAGAAAGAAAATAGCACCTCATCGATTGAAATACACATGTTTGTGTGAAATATATACATATTATTTTCAGCGTGGTCCACGAATGATTTGGATCAGTTATGGTACATAACCTTTTAGTGGGCATAAAACATTGAACTTCCAGGTTGTTCAAGTGCACTTGGGATTGTGAAATATTTTACAGTTTCCAGATTGTTCAAGGCTTTCCCGCTAGTACAGCGGTAAGTCTACGGATTTACAAAAATAAACTCAGAGGTTCGATTTCCCCGGGTGGATTCAGCAGATAGCCCGCTGTGGCTTTGCAATTACAAAACACACAAACACATACAAATTGTTCAAGTGCGCTTGGAATTGTGAAATATTATTTACAGCTTATAGGTTGTCCAAATGCATTTGGAATTGTGAAATGCTTCTTTTGACAGCTTGATTATTCAAGTGCACTTGAAATTGAGAAATGTTTCTTTTGACAGCTGCTTGATTATTCAAGTGCACTTGAAATTGAGAAATGTTTCTTTTGACAGCTTCTAGATTATTCAACTGCACTTGAAATTGAGAAATGTTTCTTTTGACAGCTTCTAGATTATTCAAGTGCACTTGAAATTGAGAAATGTTTCTTTTGACAGCTTCTAGATTATTCAAGTGCACTTGAAATTGAGAAATGTTTCTTTTGACAGCTTCTAGATTATTCAACTGCACTTGAAATTGAGAAATGTTTCTTTTGACAGCTTCTAGATTATTCAAGTGCACTTGAAATTGAGAAATGTTTCTTTTGACAGCTTCTAGATTATTCAAGTGCACTTGAAATTGTGAAATGTTTCTTTTGACAGCTTCTAGATTATTCAAGTGCACTTGAAATTGAGAAATGTTTGTTTTGACAGCTTATAGATTATTCAAGTGCACTTGAAATTGTGAAATGTTTCTTTTGACAGCTTCTAGATTATTCAAGTGCACTTGAAATTGTGAAATGTTTCTTTTGACAGCTTCTAGATTATTCAAGTGCACTTGAAATTGAGAAATGTTTGTTTTGACAGCTTATAGATTATTCAAGTGCACTTGAAATTGTGAAATGTTTCTTTTGACAGCTTCTAGATTATTCAAGTGCACTTGAAATTGTGAAATGTTTCTTTTGACAGCTTCTAGATTATTCAACTGCACTTGAAATTGAGAAATGTTTCTTTTGACAGCTTCTAGATTATTCAAGTGCACTTGAAATTGTGAAATGTTTCTTTTGACAGCTTCTAGATTATTCAAGTGCACTTGAAATTGAGAAATGTTTGTTTTGACAGCTTATAGATTATTCAAGTGCACTTGAAATTGTGAAATGTTTCTTTTGACAGCTTCTAGATTATTCAAGTGCACTTGAAATTGTGAAATGTTTCTTTTGACAGCTTCTAGATTATTCAACTGCACTTGAAATTGAAAAATGTTTCTTTTGACAGCTTCTAGATTATTCAAGTGCACTTGAAATTGTGAAATGTTTCTTTTGACAGCTTCTAGATTATTCAAGTGCACTTGAAATTGAGAAATGTTTGTTTTGACAGCTTATAGATTATTCAAGTGCACTTGAAATTGTGAAATGTTTCTTTTGACAGCTTCTAGATTATTCAAGTGCACTTGAAATTGAGAAATGTTTCTTTTGACAGCTTATAGGTTGTCCAAGTGGACTTGAAATTGAGAAATGTTTCTTTTGACAGCTGCTTGATTATTCAAGTGCACTTGAAATTGAGAAATGTTTCTTTTGACAGCTTCTAGATTATTCAACTGCACTTGAAATTGAGAAATGTTTCTTTTGACAGCTTCTAGATTATTCAAGTGCACTTGAAATTGTGAAATGTTTCTTTTGACAGCTTCTAGATTATTCAAGTGCACTTGAAATTGTGAAATATATCTTTTGACAGCTTATAGGTTGTCCAAGTGCACTTGAAATTGTGAAATGTTTCTTTTGACAGCTTCTAGATTATTCAAGTGTACTTGGAAGTGTGAAATGTTTCTTTTGACAGCTTATAGGTTGTCCAAGTGCACTTGAAATTGTGAAATATTTCTTTTGACAGCTTATAGGTTGTCCAAGTGCACTTGAAATTGTGAAATGTTTCTTTAGACAGCTTCTAGATTATTCAAGTGCACTTGAAATTGAGAAATGTTTCTTTTGACAGCTTCTAGATTATTCAAGTGCACTTGAAATTGAGAAATGTTTCTTTTGACAGCTTCTAGATTATTCAAGTGCACTTGAAATTGTGAAATGTTTCTTTTGACAGCTTCTAGATTATTCAAGTGCATTTGAAATTGTGAAATGTTTCTTTTGACAGCTTCTAGATTATTCAAGTGCACTTGAAATTGTGAAATATATCTTTTGACAGCTTATAGGTTGTCCAAGTGCACTTGAAATTGTGAAATGTTTCTTTTGACAGCTTCTAGATTATTCAAGTGTACTTGGAAGTGTGAAATGTTTCTTTTGACAGCTTCTAGATTATTCAAGTGCACTTGAAATTGTGAAATATTTCTTTTGACAGCTTATAGGTTGTCCAAGTGCACTTGAAATTGCGAAATATTTCATTTAACAGCTTCTAGATTATTCAAGTGTATCTAAGCCCGATTTATAAGGTTATAGACAGCCAAATGAAACACGTAAAGAAAATAATAAATATACACTAAACATGCCCTTGATTAGACAGAAACACTTGCTTTGTAAGAAAAACAAATACAGTTTTTTTTTTCCTTTTGGTATTTTGAACCTGAATGATCACCTCAGAGTCTTCAGAATTCAGCTTAGTTTAATTTAAATCTGTTGTAGGTCAACTATTCTACAGCCCTTACACTACTGTACTTCGAATATTGGAACTGACTGTCACGACTGTAACGCCACACAAGTGAAAGTGTGAAACATGTTCAGAGGTATATTGCCGTTCCATTAGACTTCTCGATTTACAATTTAATATGTAAATTAATGGGTTACGGTAGACCTCGTGTAGATCTAAGGATACGTTTCTAATGCATAGAAAGGAATTTGAGTAAGTTCCAAGTCTGTTTTTCTAGTGGATAGCTTGAGGCTTGATTGTAGCAGTGAGTTGATAAATTATAACTTACCGAACGTTCATAAGCCTATATAGCACACTCCATTTAGAATTAATTTGAAATACGTCAGAGATGGATTAGAAGACAAAAATCTCGTAGACTGTA
The DNA here is from genome assembly GCF_004210375.1 of Tachypleus tridentatus. Taxonomy (NCBI): domain Eukaryota; kingdom Metazoa; phylum Arthropoda; class Merostomata; order Xiphosura; family Limulidae; genus Tachypleus; species Tachypleus tridentatus. The sequence goes on from NC_134828.1 coordinate 17,150,996, forward strand.
TTATCTCTGTATAATTTGTTATGTAATAATATCGATAAATACGGATTTATTTATGTTTTGATTACAAAAGGTTTAATGTGGGAAAAAGGATAATTTTGAAATCCACAGAAAATGTAATTCTCCATGTTGAGTGTAGGAGTTTTTAATTGTAATTAGGCTTAATGTTTGTATTGTTTCTTATTATAAAAGGACTAGGCATGGCCAGATGGTTAAGGCACTCGACTCGTAATCCGAGGATCGCGGGTTCGAATTCCCGTCGCACCAAACGTGCTCACCCTTTCAGCCATGGGTGCGTTATAATGTGACGGTCAATCCCACTATTCTTTGGTAAAAGAGTAGCCCAAGAGTTAGTGGTGGGTGGTGATGACTAGTTGTCTTCCCTCTAGTCTTACACTGCAAAATTAGGGATGCCTAGCGCAGATAGCCCTCAAGTAGCTTTGCGCAAAATTCAAAAACAAACAAACAAACATTATAAAATAGTTTGTTGGCCCCTGGGATGCCCGAAACTGGAGGGAACAGTGAGGGAACATAGTAAAGAACATTTTTAAAATGAGAAACACGTACCGAGATTATTCTATTGTTGTTTTGTATTTCAAGATCCGTTCTTCAGGTTTCGTAGTTTAAAGTGGCCTGTGTCACACCGGTAGAAATGGTGTTAGTGTACTTTAAACATAATAGTAGTTGCACATCACCCTAGCGTAAAGGGTGTTCGTAAGTCATTGAACCACTCACGAATTTAATTGTATGACAAATAATTTGCTTTGTGGTATGATGTAGGCTAACATTTCACGATTGTTCACGGCAAGTAATGCTGTCGAGGGGAACCTCTCGTGACTTGTAGGATGCCGAGGCGACAGTAAATCTCCGCCCACATACGTACCAGCATTCCGGTGTAATCGACTCAGTGGCGTTGGTTATTGGGGCACGCAAATCTGCCATATCTAGTACATTTGTCGTACAGAAAATTACCTATTCCATGGAAACTAGTAGGAAAAAGCTATGTTTACCAGTTTCACTGCGGAAACAGCGGTTGGTTAACTGGTGTGGTTCCTATACCATTAAATTACGAACACTGTATGTCTAATACATCCGCACTATATTGTATTCTCAGGTATTTAACATTCTGATTAGTTGCATAAATTGTGCAAGACGAAATAAACACTTTTCTCGTGAGGGAAACCAAGCGTGTTTAGACTGTATGTACAATGATTCATGGTTCATCCGGTGCCACAAAAATTGTGCTCCGTACGTTAGGGCCAAGGGTGGCTAACAGAAGTACAGTCAGATCTAACTTTTCGATCGGAAGATGAGGGACCAAGAGTTGGCAATAGATGATATTGACCAGGTCTCTTCCCTCTAAGTCAGTCCTTTCAAAATTATGGAGGACTGTGAGAAACACAGCTCTTATTTAGGGACGAACCAAATTCTGAAACATATAAACAAACGAAAATTATAAAAATAATTTCTAGATTTTCACACGGAAAGCAGTGCACAGAGAGCCAGGATTATGGTTTTGTGACTTACAACAGACAAACTAGTTAAACTTACGTTTTATTGTTTGTTTTGAATTAGGCACAAAGCTACCTGGTTTTTGGCATTGTAAGTCCGCAGACGTACTGCTGAGCCACTGGGGGTATACTTACGTTTTATAAGTCTGACTATGAAACAGTTGAAGTTATGGGATTCTCATAAATTATTCTTTTAAATCCATTCTAGAATTTCACTAGCTGATCAACAATTAGATAACGGAAAATAGATCAGTACTTTAACTGTGTTAATATGTAGTACTTTTATCTAGCTCAGGTTTAGAATCTTGTCTGTCAAATAGTCTTTTATGTGTTGAGATTTTGACGTTCTGAGAAAACTTATTAATGGTATTTAGTGTTAAGACAGCTATTTAAAATTAATTTTGTCGTATGGAGTACAATGTTTACTGATTACGTTCCTTGCAACAACGCTTTAAGAACGTTTAATAAGGCTTAAGTAAACTGTTAGCCCGTTAGGCTTATGTGATAAAGAGGCTTAACTCATTAGAAATACATATATTTTGCTTACCACATATATTTCATCAAAGAAAATTATTCATAATTTCAAAATTTCAGACACAGTCTGCATACGTCTTGCTACGACACATTTTGCGACCCCCCCCCCAGTGATTCTGTCAGTTCGTAAGCCTATTTTTCTCTGCATTTTAGTATAAAATAATTTTATGTGTCAGTGATCTTTATCGAAGTTAATATGTAAAAACGGCTCGTTTGGATCGAGAAAATATGGTTGTGTAATTGAGTGTCGAAATATAGAGGGCGGTGTTAGATGTTTGAATATATAATTTTATATTATTTATTTTACTATTTTTGATATAGGTATAAAGGCGTTCCTTTATATCTAACACCGCCCTCTACATTCCTACACTCAGTTAGACAACCCCTTCCAAACATGTGGTCAGCTTCCGGTCAGTTACCTCTTTCTTTCTTTGTGAACCTAACGATGACCGAAGAAGGTCGAAACGTTGTTCGCTCCTCTACGTAAAATATTTTCTCAACCAAACGAGCCGTTTTTACATAAATATTTCTCTACAAGTGGGTTTTCTCAACATCACCGAATATCGGAGTTTAGTTCTATACATTTTGGAGAGTCTGATGCAAATTACTTTTCCTCTTTACTGAAGAATATAACCGGTTTCTGAAAAATATTATTATAGTTACCACACGAGGGTCAGAGTTTACTACACTTTATCTAACCCATTAAGGACTCTTTATCAGTTTTCGAGGGTTATCTGCACTAGCTGTCTCTGGTTTATACTAGAGAGACAGATAATCAATACTACCCACTAATTCTCGGTCACATAATAATATTCTGTTTATAATTTCACACCTTCACTCCTATGGGTGAGTGGTAAGCCTAACAGCTTACAATGATAAAATTCGGATTTCGATAAGAAACAAACTAACTAATTCATTTTATGTTTACTGTCAAATCCATAAGTTCGTAAACAATTAGGCTTACTGGATTCTCGTAAACTTTTCCTTTAATAAACCCATTTTAGAAATTCGTTAATTGGTCAATAATTATATGACGAAAAATACGTAAGTAATTTTACTGTATTAACGTAATCAAACTCAAGTTTATAATTCTGCCTGCTAAGCCAACTATTTTCCACCAAGAATTTTCTCTTCATTTGTTAGTAAGCACAAAGCAAGAATTAAGCCCCACACCCACACCAAGTAGCAAGGCATTATATATAGGCTCTCCTCCTTAGCCCCCTAAACACCCGGGCCCAGGGGCACTGGCCCCCCTGACCCCCTCTCGTCGGGCCTGTAGCGATGTACTCCAGTCTTTCACGAACATTCAGCTTAGTTGTGTTCGTACTTGTTTTATAATTCAGGTTGAACCGAATCTTTCACATTATAATTTTAACGAACCGTCAGTTTATTTTATTTTTGCAGAGAAAACGCACAGGCTAGAATAATAATTCCAAACCACTTTTCAATATTTTGATGACGAGAAACCCACATGAAATAAAAACGTATCTCAGAACGACTGGTATTGGTATTGACACTTTTATTGACAAGCAGAGAACAACGTTTCGACCTTCCTAGGTCATCTTCAGGTTAAGACTTTTTGTTTGTTTTGTTTTTTTAATTTCGCGCAAAGCTACACGAGGGCTATCTGCGCTAGCCATCCCTAATTTAGAGGTGTAAAACTAGAGGGAAGGCACCTAGTCATCACGACCCACCATCAACCCTTGGCTTATTCATTTACAAACGAATAGTGGGATTAACCGTCACATTATAACGCTTCAACTACTGAAAGGACGAGAATGCTTGGTGTTACGGGGATTCGAACCCTCGACCCTTAGATTACGAGTCGAACGCCTCAACCCACCTGGTCATGCTGGGCCTCAGGGTAAGAAAGAGAGAGTGTACAAGTGACCGTTGCCGGACATATGTCTTGTCACTTGTAAACTCTCCTTTTCTTAACCTGAAGATGACCTAGGAAGGTCAAAACGTCATTCCCTTCTTATCAATAAAATTGTTAAAACCCAAACCAGCCGTTCTGAAATACATCTTTTCAATATTATTTTCTTTTCATAACATAAGTAGTCACGAGAATGATCTGAATTTATTTCCACTTTCTCTGGAAAACTCTTCCATCTTATCTCAATTAGTTGCTTTACAAGACGAAAGCATCTAGACGAAAACGAAAAAAATAAAACAAAAATTGTTTCACTACAGAATCTGAAACGCACGTTGATAGCAAAAGAAAAACACAGCAACAAACAACTGCCGTCAACATGTTCTTCAATCATTTGCTGGCACCATTTTCACACTCAGAGAATGTGAACTGGAACAATTGTATCTTGAGATAACACTAAGATTTGAAACCTAAAAGCGTTCTCGGACAAATAAAGAACTTAACGAGTCTTCTGTGTAAGTAACGGATCATATTAGGTTGAGGAATAATTCGTAAGTGTTTTTAAATAATGTCATTCAAGCATTACATGCAAGACTATACAATACTTCAATGTATGAACACATTACACCCAAAACATTTATTATGATACTTTATTTCATGTAATACCTAGGTATATAGTATGCATTGTTGTAAACGAAATTGCAAGAAATTAAATGCGAAAAGCAGATGGTGTCGAAAATGCTCGATTTTGTCCACTTGACATTCCATTTAATGAGCTGAAAATGAAAGCAAAAATTAAAGACATATGAAAATCAAATACACCATCTATTAGAGCAAAAAATTATCTACCAAATGACGTGAAATATTTTGCGAAAGCGTTTCATTTATGAATATATTTGTTTAACTTGAAAAAACGCTCACGAATTATTCCTCAACCCAATAGATTACACAACTAAGTTAAAATGAGCGAACCTGTATGACACCAGAATCCTGACTAACTGTATGGGTCAACATATTACAAAGACACTGGATTCCGAACAGTGATGTGTCATGTTAAATATTAAAGTTCGATGTTGAATGATAAAGAACAATCATTGTTGCAATAGCATGGGCTTTTGGTTTGTTTGTTTTTCAAGTTTGTTTTCCAGATCTAGAAAGAAATGATTAAATAGGTCGAAACGCCATTTTTTACAAAAAACATTTTACTTTCTCGTCACGGTCTTTGTTGTCCAGTTTTTTGCGGCATAACGTCACTTCACCCCAATCACACCACAATCTCGTGCATCTGTTTATAAACGATGTTTGCTGCTGTCTTTGTGTAAAACCAATGTAAAGAAACACTGAAGATGTCGTTAAGTTTTTACATGAACCATCTTCATAATGTTGGTTTAACACTGGTTCTCGTGGTACGGATGCAGCCAGTGTATTCTAAACTGGGTTCGTTTGTAGATGTGAACACCCGTTTTTCCCCGCAATATGAACTTGGGAGTTACGGGGTTCGCGTCCCATTGGCATAAACCTTGGGTCGTAGATACATTATTAGGTCAAAGGTTATCGGTTGGTATGGTTGATTAACAATTGTCCCTCTATCTATCAGTTCACAAAGGTTAATGTAGATAACTCTCTTGTAGCTTCGTGTGATTTTTTTTTTTCCAACAGTAACTAAATCTTCGTTTAATGACATCTGGCATTTTAAGTTTTCGTTTTTCGTGTATCAAAGTAAAATACAACAGGTGGTAAATTATATTGATAAACAAAGTATCGCATTGCAATTCTTATCAGAGATTGTGATTTGAGAGTCGTTTGGTTAGTTTTTTTTTTTTAATTTCGCGCAAAGCTACACGAGGGCTATCTGCGCTAGCCGTTCCTAATTGAACAGTGTAAGACTAGAGGGAAGGGAACTAGCTAGTCATCACCACCCACCACCAACTCTTGGGCTACTCTTTTACTAACGAATAGTGAGATTGACCGTCACATTATAACGCCCCTGGCTGAAAGGGAGAGGATGTTTTGTGCGACGGGGATTCGAACCCGCGACTTTCGGTTTAAGAGACGAATACCTTATTTACCTAGCCGTGCCGGGACTTGTGTATAGTAGATATGTTGACATATAACAGCATAAATTCATTTCCTTCATAGATTTTTACAATTACAATTTTGAATGTGTAACCAGAATAGATAAATTTTGTCTAAGCAAAAGCTTATTTGACCTTTGGGATGGTCTTTTGTCTACGCGAACTGAATTGAGTCAATGAGTTGTTTGTATTGTTTACATCAAGAGTAGGGAGGTACAAATTTAATCAAGATCAATCAGATATATTTTTGTGTCACAGAACTAGAAAGGACGTGATGCACAACTTCGAAACACAGCAAACATGAGAGTAAACAGAAAAATCCAATTATGTGGAACATCTACACCAAAACTGTTTACACTTCACTCAGTAACACCTAGCGCTTTTAGGTTGAGAATATTACTTGTGAGTTACAAAACAAAACTAAATAGATAAAACTAGTTCAAATAAGTAGACATTTTGATCAGTAAAGTCTTGGAGGTTGTCTGTCTTAGTCTTTCGGCCCGGCATGGCCAAGCGTGTTAAGGCGTGCGACTCGTAATCTGAGGGTCGCGGGTTCGCATCCCAGCTCGCCAAACATGCTCGCCCCTTTCAGCCGTGGGGGCGTTATAATGTTACGGTCAATCCCACTATTCGTTGGTAAAGAGTAGCCCAAGAGTTGGCGGTGGGTGGTGATGACTAGCTGCCTTCCCTCTAGTCTTACACTGCTAAATTAGGGACGGCTAGCACAGATAGCCCTCGAGTAGCTTTGTACGAAATTCAAACAACAACTTAGTCTTTTATAAAGATGGCCTGGCATGGCCGAGCGCGATAAGGCATGCGCTCGTAATCTGAGGGTCGCGGGTTCGCATCCGAGTCGCGCTAAACATGCTCGCTCTCCCAGCCGTGGGGGCGTTATATAGTGACGGTCAATCCCACTTTTCGTTGGTAAAAGAGTAGCCCAAGAGTTGGCGGTGGGTAGTGATGACTAGCTGCCTTCCCTCTAGTCTTACACTACTAAATTAGGGACGGCTAGCACAGATAGCCCTCGAGTAGCTTTGTGCGAATTTCAAAACAAACAAACAAATTATAAAGATGTTAAACATGTTCCATTCAGTTTTTAATTTTTTTAATGAATGGTATACTGAGCAATAAAAATGCGAATAAATTACAGTAAATAAATACACATGACCACCTGTTTTAAATCTGCTACGTTGTCTGCTTTATTATTTATTGATTTCTTTTCGCTTGGTACAAAATACTGGAGTAACATAGCTACTTGTAAGTTACGGAGAGATAGATACTGGGTTTATTGCAAACCTTTGTTCCTGACTTGGGACAATGTGGTGCTTGAAATAAAAAACTGACACACAATAAAGGTAAAAGTTACATAACATTTAAGCGAGTTCAAGATTAAGCACATATGAAAAGAGGATTATTGGTCCAATCCCTTAAGTTTCTCTTTGATAAACAACTCAGGCTCAATCCCGGGTCAACCGCTTCAAGTCAAAACAATAGAAACTTTCAAAGACTTCACCTGGCATACTTAGTTACACTGCATTTTAAAATAAATTATCATTACGTATAATTTATATAAACGTAGCTAAGCCTTCAAATCAAATTATTTTGGGCAATAAACCGATTCCGTACGATGGAATATTTAATTATTTTCAAGACAATTGAATGTTAGACAAATGTATTGAATTTAGTTAGTATGTTCTAACACATAATTCAACCAGGGACTTGTATCGTCCATAATTACACAGACAAAACACGGTCAGTTTTGACCAATATCTGTGAAAGATAGCACTTGTTTGTTTGTCTTTCAAGTCCACTGTTCTTTCGAAAATGTTTTTTTAAGCCCTTAACAACAAAGTTACATCATTGGTCCTTTCGTCTACGAAATTTACGTAGTTAGTATCGAAATATATATACATAAGTACACACATACTTATGATAATATAAATATATTTTGTACACAATCTAATATGCAATCTTGTCTCTGTGTTACTGTAACTGACTACAAAGGCCAAGAAGTAATTGCACGTCTCATTTCATAACGGATATAAATTAGTGTTAAGTTTTATTTAATATTTCCATACCTTTTACCCTTTCATAATTGATTATTCTGGTAAATAAAACGTCTCTAGAAGAATTTTATCGCATTTCTATAAAGGTGTCAAGGTGTTTATAAAGACAAATCACTCTTCGCAAGTTTAACCGGCAACCGTGAAAGGGATTCGACAAAGAGGCACTTGATGGAATCTTCTGGTCTTTCCTAGTTTCCCTGTAGATGAACTGAAGGCTTCCAAATTCGTTCTTATATCTAACCCCTATCACCGAATATGTATAATGAAAGCTAAGAGAGAAGCGAATAGTAGACTTTCCGTACACGTGATCTGGGAAACTGCGTTTAAAGTATAATCACAATCACCTGCGAATAAAGAAAAGATTGGGAAAAAAAATATCCCGAAAATTGATTAGAAATTCAATATATTGCAATCACATATGCAAATCAAAACTTTAATATTTTTAATTCGTTATATATTATTGCTCAGGCAAAGAAAAATAACTACCCCTACGAGCGTTAGTTATCTTTGCCATAAACTCTTGAGAGAAAAATGAACTTCCAAATATTTGCCAGAAATGATTATATAATTAATTTCTGGTATCGATCCAACTGTAAAAGGTTTTCCAATTATCTGATGAAAATAGACGGAATTTATTTGTTTAAGTTTATCTACCGTAAAATGTTTTCTGATTATATAATTCGTTTTTGTTATAAACAGTCCGCCTACCAATAATCTGATGAAAAATATTGAAAACTCAGTTTTGTAACTCGTCTGTAATATTCAATAAATAGAATGATATATAGTTCAGAAGAAAAGCATATTCAATTTTCACAAAAAGAAATGACCTATTCAAGTCAAGAGAGAACTTACACTAAAAGAAGTCATATCAATGATTTACCTGTTTACTGATACTATAAAACGAATACTGAATGAGTTCAACATCCGATAATGCTGTATAAGAAAAAACATTAAGCGTGTAGCAAACAAAAAAATATTGAAATACATTAATTCAGAGAAACTATGACATGTCATTACTCATGAAAGATAAATTATGTTCGATAACGTTATCCAACTTATTAATCTATCACTACCTCTTGCTCTCCCCACATTCATCCATCTTGCCCAATGGAATGCGTACATACCTGCAGCCGTAATGTTAAAGGTCAAATTTCCTGTGATGCCAGGTTGAATACTGCGGGAACAAGTGTCGTGCAAACCCGACATCCGGGTCACTCGCGAATGAGCTGAGAAAACCTGAGACGATTATACAAATACGTGTTCAGAACGTAATTATTTTATTACATATAAGTACTTGGATATTTCAGTTGATAAACGTTAGATGTCGTTTAGTCCTCAATAAGTTACTGCGAATACTTAGAGATGAATCCAGGCAAAAAAGTAAAAACAGACAATACAAACAGAATGGTAAACTGTTGTATTATCTTTTATCTAAGGTTAATACGTCAGTCAGTTTCAATAGGGTAATTCATACATTATTTGTGTTACCAATGTGTAGAAGTCGTGTACTGTCAGTCAATAACAGAGTTAAAATATTTTTTTTACTTTAATTACCTATCGTATATAAACAAAATCTGACTCTTACTCCTATAACTTTATTTCCTTTCATCTAAGTGATATACCTACTTAGGCTAAAATTATTCCTGTAACTTTATTTCCTTTCACCTAAGTGATATACTTACTTAGGCTAAAATTATTCCTGTAACTATTTCCTTTCACCTAAGTGATATACCTATTTAGGATAAAATTATTCCTGTAACTTTATTTCCTTTCACTTAAGTGATATACCTATTTAGGCTAAAATTATTCTTGTAACTTTATTTCCTTTCACCTGAATGATACACCTACTTAGGCTAAAATTATTCTGTCTTAAAATTAATTCAGATTTCATTCATAAATTTAAACCTTACGTTATAGATGAATTAGAATAAAGTTACTTTACTAGTTACAAGTTTTTTTTCAAGTATATAAATATTGGTTAAAGCAAATAACCACATTTGACAAATACTGACAAATAGGCACCAGGCCGAGCAAATTATTGATAAGTTTTAAATTATTCAGTCTCTTAATATGGAACTGTGAACTTTATAGTATAAATTAATAAATGATCTCGAACTCATTCTAAATAAAGTCGCTGTTTGTAAAATATGTTATTTTTCATTGACTATAATCCAAAAAACAAACTATTTTTATCTTTAAAAGTTTCGCTTTATACCAAAAACAAACTGATTTCAATAATCTCGTAGACGGTACGAAAATATAAATCTTCGAAAGAACATAAAAACGCGAAGTCAAAAATAATTTAGCGTCAGGACATAAAAACAAGCAGAACCCTTGAGTATCCATTTGTTCAACGTCCGAGCTTGTATGATATACAGAGTAGAAAACGTTGTGGTCATCTAAACGAGGCTACGCATGGCCGTCTGGTTAAAGCGCTCGACTAATAATGTGAGGGTCAGATGTTCAAATTCCTATCATCCTACTAAACGTGCTCGCCTTTTCAGCCGTCGGGGCGTTAGAATGCTACAGTCAATTCTAGTATTCGTTGATAAAAGAGTAGACTACGAGTTGGCGGTGAGTGATGGTGATTAGCTGCTTTCCCTCTCGTCTTTCGCTGCTAAATTAGGAAAGGTTGGCGCAAATAGTCCTCGTGCAGCTTACCGCAAATTTAAACCATCCATTTGTTTTGAATTACAATCACCGCTAGTAAATATTTTGGTAATTTTGCTTCATTTAAAATGACAAAAGGACGAAAGAAAGATAAAAAAGAAAGCTAGTTACAAAGGTCTGAGTTGTAGGCTCTTCACTGAGAAGTCTGGCATTTGTTTAAATAATCGCCACCAATTAAAAATCATCCATTACCCGATTACAGAACGGAAATGGAGTAAAAAGCAAGACAATTAACCTTCTTAAGCAATTTAGAATATCAAATCACCCTCTCATTTTGAAACGACATACAAATGAGGCGATCACGAGCCTCGAGGAAGTTGCAATCTTGTCTCGTGGCGATTATCAGTAACTCTGGACTTAAGAAGAAAGACTACAGCTTCAGAAACTGCTTCCGGTAATTTAAGCATTAGCGAAACATATCAGTTTCAGATACTGTAGTAATCGTTATCCCAACGTTTCAGTAGGGTGTAATGAAATTTAAATTCTTAGAATCTCTTGTTATGATTTTTCATCAGGAGCAAGTTGGATAAAACGATTCAAAAATAGAGTCAAATGGTTTCCGTCTTAACTAATTACATTTTAAAATAAATGGAGTGTTTAGATACATCCTTTTCATAGGAATTCGGTCCATAGTTTGGACTAAGGAGGGTGTGGCTTAGCGTTTAATTACTGTTCCCTCTCAGGAAGTTTTAATGTCCAACATTACGTTCCACAACGACTGTTATGTTACTGGAACAGTAAAAACATATATATCGGTTGTAGAATTATAAATACAAAAGGAAGGTAACTGTTATCATCTCTGGAAGATCCACCCACCCACCTACTAAACAATATAATAGATACCAGTGACACATACCACTCCAGTGACATACTAGACCCATGTATGTGTTTACCAACATTAACAAACATTCTATAATTCAACGTAAGACAATATCCAGATAACTATTAAATAATATGGACTGTCTTCGACTCTCATTGCAGGAAAACCAAATAAAAGTCACAGAAGAATTTTACTACCACAAGAAACAAACTGGGAGAAATATGAGAAGGGTTTAATATCCAACACAAACCCACCATCCAGCGGTCTGGATATAGACAGGTACTGTTCAATGATATCAGGGAGCCTCATACAAAAAACAAACAAACGTATATCCAAATCTACTGAGCAACCAAACACTGACATACAATATTGGAACGAGGAAGATTTAGTAAAGAATATATGACAATCGTTGACCCACAAACAAATAAATACAATTAGAAACAAAAATAAAAATGAGATAAAGCCACTAACGTCACAAAAGAGACATTCTGTAGACGAATTCAAAACCAGATCCATCCCAAAAACTTCTGATCCTATAGACAAAAAAAACTATAAAGACAAAATAAAATCACAACATAATACCAAACTAGCATACACAAACAAACAGAACACCTTCGAAAAGCCCACTGCTGGTACGCTAAAATTAGGGGTTCGATTTCAGTCGGTGAACTCAGCAGAGAGTCTCGTGTGTCTCTGCTATAAGAAACCACACACACACCTTAAGAACGACTCTACGAAACATTCAAAACCATAGACGATCCAAACACGAACAACCACTTCATGAACATAGTAGATAATGAATGTGAAGATAAAAAGATAATGAACATGAACGTGGAACGTAATTGTTTCACAACCAATCGTAGTATATATATCGAGAGAGAGCATGTTACGTTTCATACTTTTAAGAAATAATAGAATACTTATTATTCCTTTTTAGAAATTCAGAAATATATTATTAGCTTTTAACAAATAATGGGATATGCTATATGTCTTAGGAAATAATACAGCAGATAGCCCGATGTCCACTAGGAACACACAGCATGTCACATTAACAGAAATGTAAGAAAACAAACTCACAAAACAAGACAAGACAGCATTCAAAAGTTTATTACTCAAGAAAGGCCCTGTGAGGTTATTATAACATTTCACAACATCATAAAATTTATCTCTAAAAAACAGATACAAACCAACCGCTTGGAAACAGGTCGGTGTTCTTATATTCCAGAAGGAAAGAAAATCAGCGAATAACCCCCAAAATTATAGGCCAGGACGTCTAACAAGCAAGCTAGAGAAAGTACTTGAACAAATTATAGATAGTAGACTCATGAATGTCCTTGAAACTGAATCAATACTCCCTGAAATACAAAATGTCTTCCGAGAAACAAAACAAACAACAAATCATCTTATAAGATTAACGGCATAAATAACACAAGGTTTTTAATAAAAACAGTGTACAGTAGTATACTTCCTAGGTGTTAAAAACGTGTTAGATAAAGTTTAACACAATTCACTCAGATACAACAATATACAACCACTACTAAACGAAATAGAGCCGCACTACAATAAGTAGATAATTTAAAACTAATATAAACAAAACACAAGTCATGTTATTTACAAGATTGTACAAAACAAGTAAACTAATACAAGTTTTATTCACACTGGACTCTTTTACAGGTAACAACAAGAGTACAATTATTAGGGATTAATAACTTTTGGTTAATAACATAAAAACCTGAATTTGGAAAAGATCGAGTTGCCTTAGAACCCAGACTGACAACAAGGACATTAATCAGAAAACATAATAAATATTTACAGAACATACATAAAACTAGTAGTAAAATATGTCTATATAACATGTATAAATACATCGAAAACACAAATCAACAAACTACAGTAAATATAAAACTATATTTTAACAAAGGCATACAGAATCATACGATTAACAAACTCAGGATGTCTACACAACTATTAAAACATGCCAACACCACCAGACAGACTTCTGAATAACTAGCTTAAATATTATATGAAAATATTGATAAAAACGACCTGATGGGCAAACTATATACTTACATAATACATGATGAACCAAGTCCTGAGTACCTCTCACATCTATATATATCATAAATCAGAAACTTACAGACAAGACTGTGCAAGGTAACTAAATCCTAGACACAAACTATATACTTACATAATACATGAACCAAGTCCTAAGTACCTCTCACATCTATATATCATAAGTCAGAAACTTACAGACTAGACTGTGCTAGGTAACTAAATCCTAGACACAAACTATATACTTACATAATACATGAACCAAGTTCTAAGTACCTCTCACATCTATGTATCATAAATCAGAAACTTGCAGACTAGACTGTGCGAGGTAACTAAATCCTAAACACAAACGTAAGTATATTTTAAATATTTTTGTACACTACAAAAGTGTTAGGACAAAGTCAATAATAATATTTCATGTTACTTTCCAAAACAATGGAAGGTAAATTACACGTAAAACATCAACATTTTAGTAATTTTCATATCTAGTACAAAAGAAACTCAGTGGAAATTCATAAACAGTTAATGTTTTGTGTGTCCCCCCCCTTTGGCTTTAATAACTGCAGACAGTCTTCCAGACATTGGTGCAACATACTTGATCAAATTTTCCTTTGGGATTTTGCCCCAAATGTATTTAATTCACTTTCGTAAAGTTTTTTTGGAATTAACTTTTAATATGGCATTTTTGATCTATCAAATCCCAGATCTGTTCAACTGGTTTCAGATCAGGATTATGTGGAGGTCATTGATCACTTGAATGACTCCAGAAGCTTCTTTCTTGGCTAAGTAATATCTGCATAAATCAGTATAGCATCAAGTATACCATGAGGGATCAGTATCTGAGGACACTTGCACTGGTCCATAATTCCATCCATTTTTACAAATATCTCCTCTCGCCTCAGCAGAATAACACACCTAAACCATCAGACTGTCTCCCCATATTTCATGATAGGGTGCTATGGCCTAAACCATCAGACTGCCTACCCATATTTCATGATAAGGTGCTATGACCTAAACCATCAGACTGTCTCCCCATATTTCATGATAAGGTGCTATGACCTAAACCATCAGACTGCCTCCCCATATTTCATGATAGGGTGCTATGACCTAAACCATCAGACTGTCTCCCCATATTTCATGATAAGGTGCTATGACCTAAACCATCAGACTGCCTCCCCATATTTCATGATAGGGTGCTATGACCTAAACCATCAGACTGTCTCCCCATATTTCATGATAAGGTGCTATGACCTAAACCATCAGACTGCCTCCCCATATTTCACGATAGGGTGCTATGACCTAAACCATCAGACTGTCTCCCCATATTTCACGATAGGGTGCTATGACCTAAACCATCAGACTGTCTCCCCATATTTCACGATAGGGTGCTATGACCTAAACCATCAGACTGTCTCCCCATATTTCACGATAGGGTGCTATGACCTAAACCATCAGACTGTCTCCCCATATTTCACGATAGGGTGCTATGACCTAAACCATCAGACTGTCTCCCCATATTTCACGATAGGGTGCTATGACCTAAACCATCAGACTGTCTCCCCATATTTCACGATAGGGTGCTATGACCTAAACCATCAGACTGTTTCCCCATATTTCACGATAGAGTGCTATGACCTAAACCATCAGACTGCCTCCCCATATGTCATGATAGGGTGCCATGACCTAAACCATCAGACTGCCTCCCCATATTTCATGATAGGGTGCCATGACCTAAACCATCAGACTGCCTCCCCATATTTCACGATAGAGTGCTATGACCTAAACAATCAGACTGCCTCCCCATATGTCATGATAGGGTGCTATGACCTAAACCATCAGACTGCCTCCCCATATTTCATGATAGGGTGCTATGACCTAAACCATCAGACTGCCTCCCCATATTTCATGATAAGGTGCTATGATCTAAACCATCAGACTGTCTCCCCATATTTCATGATAGGGTGCTATGACCGAAACCATCAGACTGCCTCCCCATATTTCATGATAGGGTGCTATGTGTTGAGGTAAGTATCTTTCACCTTTCTTCCACCGAAGTACAACTTACGTTTTAAACCAAATACTTCACGCTTGTACTCATAACACATTTTCAATCATCGATAGTACAGGTTTATGGGAACTATCTGCTCTACTGACAATTATCTGCCCTTTTATGGCCGTAACATGACAAAAAAAATTAATATATAGTGTTAAACATTGTTCTTATCAAGGTTTATTTGTGGAGTGTTATTAAATTGAGTTCATCTATTATAAACTGGTACCACATGGTATCTCTTTCCTAGATTCCTTCTGTATAATTAAGACACCCCATGTGTACCATGTCAGTTATTACCGACCCTAAATATGATTAGTCAAGCAGAATACTCGAGAAATTCCCTTGGTACAAATATATGTGGAATATAAAGAGTGATCAGTGTTCTCACCCTGACTCATTCAGCGAAACATTATCATTATGTTGAAATTTACATTCAACATGGCATGGAAGAATTAGCCCAATAAAATGGAAAGAAAGATAACATATTCTCTCGTTCTAGCACATCTGCGCAGTAGCGTATGTAAAACTAGGGTTTTGTACGTGAGTGATAAGCGCAACAGTATTATGAACATGGACTGACAGCGCAGATAGCCCTCGAGTAGCTTTGCGCGAAATTCAAAAACAAACAAGGACTAATAGTTCGATCACTCATAGGCGAAGCTAGTAGAAAAATATACCAGTTAATATTAATTATCCCATGAACTGAACATAACAACACCCCCTTGCGGAGTTTGGATCTACTAGATATATGTCCACCTTTTGTCGTCTTTTGTTTCAACAGCTATTTTGATAGCTGTGTCCGTTCGTGTACCACGTATAGCTAGTTAGGTCGCAATATATTTTTATTTAGTTTGGTGTGAACAGTTTATCACGTAACGTAAGGTTCCACATATTGCGACTTATGTAACTGGAGAAATAGACAGAAATATGTACATTAAATCTTTTGTTATAAACCGGTTAAAATATATTCATTTAAAGTCTAACACTAGGTGGCCTATTATTATTCTTAAAGTGCGCATAACTGAAGAGAGTTAATTAGGAATATTTTTACTGCGTGTAACGAACCGGAGATACGGTTAGTGTTCGCTTTTTTTCTGTGTGTAACGAACCGGAGATACGGTTAGTGTTCGTATTTACCGTGTGTAACAAACCGGAGATACGGTTAGTGTTCGTATTTACTGTGTGTAAATGTCACTTACTGACATTTTAGTTTGGATCTGGTTAATACTGGTTTCCAACTGAATTTAAAGACATATGCAATAGCTAGGAACTTAACTGATTGGGCAGCCTAGAGTAGCGATCCATTCAAAAACATTTTTGGTGGGTTTCTTAGCACGTTTGTTCTTTTCGAAACTAAAACTATTAGTGTTTTAGGGGAGTTCATGTTAATTATGTGTTTTTGACAATATTCTACAATATGATTTAATATGGGTTGAAAGTTTCTGGTCGCTACGGTTGGTGTTCTCTTACCACGCCATCTGCAAGTTGCAAATTTTGTTTAACTGCTGTAATGTCTGACAAAGTTCGTTTTGTTGTCTTGGTTTCCTTGTATATTTAGATTGAAGTGTATGTGTACTAGGAAAAAGAATGTGTGTATAGTGTGATGTAGTCCATATGTACATGTGATATTGGCTCATGTCTCGCGAGTTTTGAAATTATCTCTTAAGAGATTGTGTTTTTTTTTAATTTCTCGCAAAGCTACTCGAGGGCTATCTGCGCTAGCCGTCCCTAATTTAACACTAAGATAAGAGGGAATGCAGTTAGTCATCACCACCCACCGCCAACTCTTGGACTTCTCTTTTACCAACGAACAGTGAGATTGACCGTCACATTAGAACGTCCCCACGTGTGAAAGAACGAGCATGTTTGGTGCGACCGGAATTTGAACCCGCGACCCTCAGATTAACGATCTAGCCATGCTGAGCCTGTTACATAAGGTAAAAATACATAAATCTCTCTTAGCTTAGAAGTACACAGTCTCTGTTGTTACGTTATTTTTTTTATATGAGCGTTAATTCAATCGTTGTATTTTCATTTGGGATTTATACAGTCAGCTGTATTACAACTAGCGTTCATTTACATACGAGAGATATACCTCTGTTTCGGACGTTTCGATTGTGAAAGCTTGAATTATTTTAGTGAAAAAGATCTCCGTTAAGGTTAAGAGATAGATCTGTGTTAACATATTCTGTTACGTCTTCGAGCTCGTGTCTCTTGGAAACAAGTCCGCCTTTGATGTTTACATGCAGCACAAAGTTTATTTCATAAATAAGCCCACGACTGTGTTTATTTACCTACATTTACAAACATCAATATGTTTGTGAGATAAGGTTACGGTGGTATTAAGAGTTTTCTTCCCAAGTGTTGTTACGACATCTTGTGTGTTATTTAGAGTTTTGGTGTTGTACAGTATATTCCACGAATATGTTTTCGACTGCTTGCATACATGTATTTTCGTTATCTGTGTTTTCCATTGTGTTGTTTTGATCACTTTCTCTCTTTGCATCTTTGTCGTTGTTATCTTGTGTTTTCTCTTCCTCTATTGCCCTTTGTTATAGATCTCTCCTCTCTCTATTTTGGCGCGTGTCAACAGCGTATGTCTTTGATGGTCGTTGTTCGCTTTCTTGAGTAGGTTGTGTGGGTTGTTTAATAATTGCTTGTGGGTTACTTATTTGTTATTCAGTTGGATGTTTAATGTTGTGTATCTGAGCTTTGATTGCTTTCTATTTAATGTTTTATTAATAGTTAGCTATATGTTCTTCATTGAAATTGCAACAATGTGGCATTTTTTTCCCTTTTTTTTGTACATTCTTTATTTTGTGGTTTCTCCCTCACAACCCACGTAGCGTAGTAGCAATTTGCATGCTGCGGCAACTTGGCTGTAACACTGTTAATAAAAGCACTGCGTTACTAACACGGCCTGAAAATTGGTGGTAACCGAGGATAACACCGTTTGCTATCGGGCCTCCGACGTCCCGTGCTCCGTCCACTTGTATTTTAATTAAATTATCTGAATTTTGCGACTTATCTGATATGAATCCCTCCACATTTTTGTGTGTAATGTTTGTGAGATTTCCTTTAATACATTCAATAGAGATCTTAAGTTAACTTTTCTTATCACCAAACCTTATGGTTTACTTCTTGGTAGGTGAACACTTGTTTTCTCTGGAGAGAATGCGTCTTGGGGTTATTCTTTGGGCAGATAGTTAAGGTCGAACATTTTCTCCCCTCAAACTAGGACGACCCCTAGAATAGGCGTTTGATACCAGTAATTGTGACCTTTTGGCTTACAGCCTTTTATTTCTGACGCGAATTACGATCAAGTATGAACTCGGAACGTTTTCTATCACAGTGGTGTGCTTTGGTGAATTTCACCTCGTGTTTAATATTTGTGGCGACGTTTGCGCCCTTATATCCCTAAAAGCAACATTTAAATGTTCCGGGCATGTACTAAGAAAACCATGGTGCCATGCGCAAATGCGAATTATTCAGGAATACGGCGCTAGAATGACGTGGATAATACTGTGATGTAGTGACTTATATTACGATTGAAGCTTGTATTATCTCACGTAATAAAAGTCAGGTAAAGTTAAACAATATATTCACATTTTGATAAATTACACTACTGCACATCTCTATAATATTTACGTGACTACATGCGTAAAACATTCAGCGTCTAAATCACTGCTTCGACTGTTGTATTCCAGATGGCATGGTGAGTGTTGGTATTGTGCGAAAACCCTCGTCAGTACACTGGATATAGCAGATTTAATGTGTCTGCCATATAACATCTTATGTTTTGCTTTAACTCGTGCGTTCTTTCAATAATTGCATAAAATGTACACGAGATGACAGCACATACTAAATGATAATGTACAGTATGGGTGGCAAAACCGCGACTCGCGAGCCACATGCTGCTCTTTGACATAAGATGTGACGCTCGCGGAAATATGTTGGATAAACTCCTTTTTACATCATAATTAATACAGAAGGTAAAAAAAAATTAAGCTTTATAATTACGCAGGAACTGTACTGGACCGGTAATTGCACAAGCCAGTACTGACAATGTTACTTTTAGTAGGCGTGGCTTGCGATCGCGTGATTGTGGCGTGTGTGGCTGTGTTGCGGGTAGTGAAAATAACAAAGTGTTGGTGTGATACTGGACGCTGTAGAGTTTGGTTGCGTTGCGCTTATTGTTTCTTTTCACTTTAATTTTTTAGAAGTGTCTGAAAATTTTGTGAAGGAAGATGGCGTCATCAAATTGTAAGAAACGAAAGTATGAAGAAGACAGAAATTTTAAGCCAGAGTGGGAGGAAAATTTTGCATTCACCGTTAAAGGAGGTAAACCTTTGTGTCTTATCTGTAATGTGTTACACAGTCATTATAAAACCAGTAACTTGAAACGTCACTATAAAACAAATCACCTAAATCAGAATAACGGAAAAAACAAGTTAACTGTGTTAAAATCATCACTATACAGCCAGCAGACACTGTTGACAACGTTCAGTAAGGAAGCTGATAAAAAGACTGAAGCTAGTTTTGTTATATCATGGAATATTGCTCGCGCTAAATGCCCATATGATGAATATGTTAAGAAGAATACAGCTGAAGTTGTTGCGGTGTTAGATCCAAATAACACAAAACTTCAGCGACTAATAGTACAAACACCAGCTTCAAGCCACACTACAGAGAGACGAATCTCCCAGATCAGTGATGTTGCAGGCAAAATGCGAAATGTTTTAAAGAATTGCCTTGCATTCAGCTTAACCCTTGACGGATCTACAGACATACAAGACAACCCACAACTGTTCGTTATGTTTCCTCTGATGTAACTGTGAAAGAAGAGATGTTGGATACTTCGTGACACTAAAAGAAACAATTCGTGGTGTTGATATTAAAAATGCGCTAGACAGAACCTTAACAAATGTTGATATTTAACTGGATAAACATCAATGTTGCAACAGATGGAGCACCTGCAATGGCGGGGAAAATACAGGATAAATTACACTTACAAAAAGTGATCCTAACTTTCCAGAGTTTCACTCAGTTCATTGTATTGTTCATCTGGCAGCCAGATACTTCAAGTATGAAGCTGTTATGAAGTTTGTTCTTGAAATTATCAATTTCATACGCTTAAAGGTGAGGACCCACCGAAAATATTATTGAAGATAAATCCAGTGATTTCTCTTTCTACTGCATTGTGAGGTGGCTTAAATAGGTTTGTAGATCTGTTGGAGCCAATTATTACTTTTCTTGAAGAAAGGAAAAGATTATATCGTCAACTGGGAAATGATGAATGGATGAAAGATCTGATGTTCCTTACTGGTATAATGAATCATCTACAAACTCTCAACTTGGCACTCCATACGATTGTTTCTGATCTTACTCAGACAATTTTCAGCTTTCAGAATAAAGTAAGACTTTTTCAAAAAGACATGTTGTCAAAAAACTTCAGTTATTTTCCCAATCTCAAAAGGAGAGTAAATCCATTCCTTGATACTGAAATAAAAGACCACAAACTTGAAGAATACAAAGATAAATTACAAGGACTGCTTGATAATTTCGTAGACATGTTTGAGGACTTGCAGAAGCGGAAACCCTGCTTCGCCTTTTTTGTAAATCCATTCATGGTTGATGCGATCAATAATGGTTGTCCAATTCTCGAACCTCTGGTTACAGAATCATCTGTTGTGGAAATGTAACTAATAGAACTACAGGAGGACCTGGGTCTAGAGATGATCCATAAATCCTATTCTACAATTGAGTTCTGGAAGCAAGTTCCAGAAATAAAATATCCTGAACTGAAGAAAACCAGTGTGCAACTCATGTCAACATACTGCTGTGAATTACTGTACTCTGTAATAAAGTTTGTGAAGTCGAAGCATCATATAATCCTTACAAATCAATACCTGACGCAGCTAATTTGTACAGCTTTGACAACATATCAACCGGAATTTCAACGACTCACCATCAGATAGAAACTCACAAGACCTCTTCTAGCAGAAAACAGCCTGATAATTGTGAGAATGTCAGAAAAATATTATGACAAGACTAAAATTTTATAAAGCGGTATCTGAGTAAAACATCTCTAGTTTTATTGTTTTACATATTTACCTCCATGTTATGACCAGATATTTACTGAGAAAATATATGTCATGAAAAATATCTGTTTTTAACCCTTTTATTTTTGTCAT
Organism: Tachypleus tridentatus; assembly: GCF_004210375.1. Lineage (NCBI taxonomy): Eukaryota > Metazoa > Arthropoda > Merostomata > Xiphosura > Limulidae > Tachypleus > Tachypleus tridentatus. The sequence goes on from NC_134828.1 coordinate 17,172,841, forward strand.
TTAATGTTAAGGAAATACAAATTTGCATATATTTCTTAGATGTTTCCGTAGTTCATTACCGTATTAAAAATACTCTCAATATAGTTAAAACAATCAGCCAGGATTTTGAAAACATTTGGTATATATATAAAATTAACCGTTTAAAAACTATATACATGAGAAGGCAGCTGGAGAAGCTAAGCTTCACGTATCTTTGCACGGAAATTATAAGCAAATAAACAGTCAAAGTAATTTTATATACTTTTTATTTACATTGATATAAAATATCCTTTTGAAAAACGAATAATCGATTAATAGAAGCCACATTTCGAGTAAACTATTAAAGCTAGGCCTAAGAGACACTAGTTTATGACTAAACAGGTAGAGCTAAGCCTATGAGAAACTAAATTATAACTAAATTGTTAAACCTAATTCCAAGAGAAACTAGCTTATTTATAACCTGTTAAAGCTGTATACCTTATAGAAATTCACTTATAAATAATCTATTAAAAGCTAAAAAACACGGACATGGACTTACAAAGCAATACTTTCTTCGTGATTCCCTAAGTCCAGTTACAAGGTACGTTCTTCCGTTTTCTTCCCAAGCTCCATGACACTGGAAACCTAAATAATAATAATTATAATAAATACAGAAATACAAAATAACGTTTAAAAACTTTGTTTCAAGTTTGAGACGTATATAAATTATATAAATTACAAACAGTGTTCAATTCACGATAAAGGTTACAAACAGTGATAAATGTGTGATATATGTTGTTTTAATTAAATTTATCAATAAAAGTATAAATTTCAAAATAATTTTCGTGCACCCACCCCACTCAGTGACAGAGTGGTACGTCTGCAGACTTAACCCGCTAGAAAACGGGTTTCGATACCCGTGGTGGGCAGAGCACAGATAGCTCACTGTACAATTGTGCTTAATAACAAATAATAAATTTAAAAAATATATTTCTTAATATAACGTAGAACTTGTTAATTACGTTTTCTAACTGCATAGTTGGGCCGGCATGGCCAGGTACTTAAGGCACTCGACTCGTAATCTGAGGGTCGCGGGTTCGAATCCCTGTCGCACCAACCATGCTCGCCATTTCAGCTGTGGGGGCATTATAATGTGACGGTCAATCCCACTATTCGTTGGTAAAAGAGTAGCCCAAGAGTTGGCGGTGGGTGGTGATGACTAGCTGCCTTCCCTATAGTCTTACACTACTAAATTAGGGACGGCTAGCACAGGTAGCCCTCGAGTTGCTTTGTGCGAAATTCCCAAACAAACAATACTAAGGTTTAATATACAAGCAATAACAGGACAACTGTTCCATTCCTACAGAGTCGTATAAGACTTAAAACATTGTTAAACTGTGTTGAGAACCAGCACATGGTTATAAGACTCAAAACACCGTTAAACTGTGTTGAGAACCAGCACGTGGTTAGAAGACTCAAAACACCGTTAAACTGCGTTGAGAACCAGCACGTGGTTGTAAGACGCAAAACACGGATAAACTGTGTTGAGAACCAGCACGTGGTTATAAGACTCAAAACACCGTTAAACTGCGTTGAGAACCAGCACGTGGTTGTAAGACTCGAAACACCGTTAAACTGGGTTGAGAACCAGCACGTGGTTATAAGACTCAAAACACCGTTAAACTGCGTTGAGAACCAGCACGTGGTTGTAAGACTCGAAACACCGTTAAACTGTGTTGAGAACCAGCACGTGGTTGTAAGACTCGAAACACCGTTAAACTGGGTTGAGAACCAGCACGTGGTTATAAGACTCGAAACACCGTTAAACTGCGTTGAGAACCAGCACGTGGTTGTAAGACTCGAAACACCGTTAAACTGCGTTGAGAACCAGCACGTGGTTGTAAGACTCGAAACACCGTTAAACTGTGTTGAGAACCAGCACGTGGTTATACGACTCAAAACACCGTTAAACTGCGTTGAGAACCAGCACGTGGTTATAAGACTCAAAACACCGTTAAATTGTGTTGAGAACCAGCACGTGGTTATAAGACTCAAAACACCGTTAAGCAGTGTTGAGAACCAGCACGTGGTTATAAGACTCAAAACACCGTTAAACAGTGTTGAGAACCAGCACGTGGTTATAAGACTCAAAACACCGTTAAACAGTGTTGAGAACCAGCACGTGGTTATAAGACTCAAAACACCGTTAAACTGTGTTGAGAACCAGCACATGGCTATAAGACTCAAAACACGGATAAACAGTGTTGAGAACCAGCACGTGGTTATAAGACTCAAAACACCGTTAAACTGTGTTGAGAACCAGCACGTGGTTATAAGACTCAAAACACCGTTAAACTGTGTTGAGAACCAGCACGTGGTTGGAAGACTCAAAACACCGTTAAACTGCGTTGAGAACCAGCACGTGGTTATAAGACTTAAAACACCGTTAAACTGTGTTGAGAACCAGCATGTGGTTATAAGACTCAAAACACCGTTAAACTGCGTTGAGAACCAGCACGTGGTTATAAGACAAACATTCTGTCGTCCTTGAGAAGTATGCCCGTTAACTAAAACAAGGAAAATATATTTCGTGACTTACGTTACGCACGTGGATTTCAAAATTAGAATGTCAAAGTATTTTGAACTGAAAGGGTTCGAAGCTACAAGCTTTATATTGATTTCGTCGTATATCAAATACTAATGTAACATTCTCAACGTGAATATGGAACAGGGTTGAATTAGCTTTTGTTCTGAGTTTAACAGTGGAAGTCCTTCTGTTTTACCGATAAACGTATTGTAATTACTTGATTCAGTCACACCTCAGTACCTTGAAAACTACCGTGTAATAACCTCTTAAAAATTACCAATATAATTTAAACACTTCAAAGACAAACAATAAGACGGACATATTTCTTACTCTTAAAAGTACCGATAAACCTTAAATATTCTAAGCAGAAACAACAGAGCGTAGTTATGACCAGGATAGTACCAACACAGCTTAAATAGTTCAAAATATTTTACCAAACCGTTTTCAATTACGTAAAACACTCACATTTACATTCACAAACCAAGTGCATGTTTTTCTTTGTGTTGTTTTTTTTATATAGTGACGTTCATTAGATTCGATTTTCACATGACAACAAAATAGGAACATATTCTCACGTTTCAAGTCTCGGTAAGATGCACATGTTGTGAGAAATTCCAAGGTGCTATCGCTTCTGCAGCCAACCACAGCGGTTGAGTACTGGGTGCACTTGTCCGGCAAAGAGCTAAGCCTACCTGTCTCTACTCGAAGACCATTCGTTTCTGCCAGTGCTGGACACAGCTTCGTACGAGGAGTTGAAGCTGTTAAGACAAAAGACATGCATGATAGTTTATGGTGTTGTCTTGAAAAGGTTATGGAGAAAACATATCAGAAATAAAGCTTTAACCATTTATATTGTTAACCGTTACATCGTATAAAAATATTGGTTTGGTTTGTTCTGAATTTCTCGCAAAGCTGCACAAGGGCTATCTGCGCTAGCCGTCCTACGTTAGCAGTGTGAGACTAGAGGGAAGGCAGTTAGTCATCACCATCCACCGCCAACTCTTGGACTACTCTTTACCAACGAATAGTAGGAGTGACCGTTACTTTATAACGCTCGCACGGCTGAAAGGGCGACCATGTTTGGTGTGACGGAGATTCAAACTCGGAACCCTTAGAATACGAGTCGAGTGCCTTAACCACCTGGTTACGCCGGGCCGTAAAACAAAAAAATGGTTAAAACTCTTGTGTAGTTTGAAACACGGACTCGGTCTGGGCAGGTGGTAAAAGTGCTCGTAATTTCAGGGTCGCGGGTTCGAGTCCCCATGACACCAAACATGCTCGCCCTTTCAGCCGTGGGAGCATTATTAAGTTACGGTCAATCCCACTAGTCTTTGGTAAAAGACTAGCTCAAGAGTTGGCGGAGGGTGTTGAAGACAAGCTACCTTCTCTCTAGTCTTACACTGCAGAAATTAGGGACGACTGGTGCAGATTGCTCTCGAGTAGCATTGCGCGAAATTCAGAAAACAAACAAAACATTTTGAGAAGCTGTACTATTTGTTCGATGTGTTGGGTTACTTCTCAGTTTAAATATTAGAGAGATTTCATTTTCACTTTCGATAATTAATGGCACAAGTCGGTGTTACAGGGCCAGAGATTTAATCATCTCAGTGTGATTTTTCAATAACATGAAATGATTGACTGCTCACGCACGATCCAACCTACATAGTGAAGAAATGTCTCCCTATACTGAACGTTAGATTTATCCCAGCTACGGTACCTTAGCTGTTCATATTACTCAGCAGTTATTTAGAAACTCCCATCCTCATTTCTTCGATTATTTCGAATCTATAACCTGAAACTTACGAAGAAAGCTTCGTACATTTCGGGAAGAAACGTACCTTCGACTCATTCTCGTGTATCCCGACACCCGAGGCGAGTCCTTCTATGTGTGTGTATCTATACGTAATACGGGGGTCCATGGTAATAGAAAACATCATTCAAAGCGGGTCTTATGTATCACTGTCATTGTCAGTCTACTTTCTTAGACTAAGCCTAGTTTGTTTGTTTTTCATAAATCAAGACACGGTAAGTCGATACTTACTCACTAAAGTGATGTACTCCTGGGGACCGGAAACACGTACCGGGGGACAAGCGTCTTCGGCTCTTCTAACAAAACTTCCTAGTTGAATACAACGTTAACACTCATTAAATTGGTTTGCTTATATTCCAAACAAGCAATACCATCAGTTTCATTCTGTGCAATTAAACTTAACGCAAATTATGCATAACAGAAGTTTCCAATTGGAAGTCTGGACTATAAACAAAATTGGATGATTCATTTAGTTTCGTTGGTTCACTTCCGCGAGCTTCGAAATACAGCAACACTGGAGAGAGATAGAAATTTAACCAAATTTATTTATCTAATTAGCGCCACCCTTCGTCAAGCAATGAATGTGTTTTGCATCGTTAGATTGTTCTTGGAATCAGGATTTTCCACATAGCTGATAGTTCATCAGTCTTGGAGATATTATTTCTACCTTCCACTCATGTAAGCTTACTTGTTTAATATACGTACATGCACATGTATTATTTACTTTTTTCCACAGTGGAAAAAAATACTAAACGTCTTCTAAGGCTGTGGTAATTTTAACATTTGTATAGTTACAATGCAGTGTATTTTATAATTAATTAGACAAATTAGATCCCATACGTTTAACTGATATACCTAGTATTTGGAAAAAAAAAATGCTGTTTTTAGATAAATAATTGAAAGATAAAATTAAATATATTTGTTGTGAAAATCACGTGGTGTCCTAATGTTTCAGAACGTTTTATGTCTAGAGGGAACATATAGATGACCATGTTAATAAACCTGGAGTTTGTGTAACGAAGGTTTATGGTAATTTTTGGAATTAATTTTCAATAAAATTCGAATTACGTTCACCTGATTGTTAATTATCTACATACATCTTAAGAAATTAAAAAAAATGTTACTAAAGAGATGACTAGGACACAGCAGACAACGACACAATGTATTTAAATTGTTAGACATGTTTAGAAAGCATTTGTTCCTAAACGACTTCGATATTTACACAAGAAAGTTCCGTAATGTCTAACCAAACACTAAATTTCTGGTTCCCTAATGTCTAACCAAACACTAAATTTCTGGCTCCGTAATGTCTAACCAAACACCAAATGTCTGGCTCCGTAATGTCTAACCAAACACCAAATGTCTGGCTCCGTAATGTCTAACCAAACACCAAATGTCTGGTTCCGTAATGTCTAACCAAACACCAAATGTCTGGTTCCGTAATGTCTAACCAAACACCAAATGTCTGGTTCCGTAATGTCTAACCAAACACCAAATGTCTGGCTCCGTAATGTCTAACCAAACACCAAATGTCTGGTTCCGTAATGTCTAACCAAACACCAAATTTCTGGTTCCGTAATGTCTAACCAAACAATAAATTTCTGGTTCCGTAATGTCTAACCAAACACCAAATGTCTGGTTCCGTAATGTCTAACCAAACACCAAATGTCTGGTTCCGTAATGTCTAACCAAACACCAAATGTCTGGCTCCGTAATGTCTAACCAAACACCAAATGTCTGGTTTCGTAATGTCTAACCAAACAATAAATTTCTGTACTGTCTAACCAAACACCAAATGTCTGGTTCCGTAATGTCTGTCTAACCAAACACCAAATGTCTGGTCTCCGTAATGTCTAACCAAACACCAAATGTCTGGCTCCGTACTGTCTAACCAAACACCAAATTTCTGGTTTTGTAATGTCTAACCAAACACCAAATTTCTGGTTTTGTAATGTCTAACCAAACACCAAATTTCTGGCTCCGTATTGTCTAACCAAACACTAAATGTCTGGTTCCGTAATGTCTAACCAAACACTAAATGTCTGGTTCCGTAATGTCTAACCAAACACCAAATTTCTGGTTCCGTAATGTCTAACCAAACACCAAATTTCTGGTTCCGTAATGTCTAACCAAACACCAAATTTCTGGTTCCGTAATGTCTAACCAAACACCAAATTTCTGGTTCCGTAATGTCTAACCAAACACCAAATGTATGGTTCCGTAATGTCTAACCAAACACCAAATGTCTGGCTCCGTAATGTCTAACCAAACACCAAATGTCTGGCTCCGTACTGTCTAACCAAACACTAAATGTCTGGTTCCGTAATGTCTAACCAAACACCAAATTTCTGGTTCCGTAATGTCTAACCAAACACTAAATTTCTGGTTCCGTAATGTCTAACCAAACACCAAATTTCTGGTTCTGTAATGTCTAACCAAACACCAAATGTCTTGTTCCGTAATGTCTAACCAAACACTAAATTTCTGGTTCCGTAATGTCAACATCCTATTTTGCGATTCCTACCTCTGCTAGAAAAGTGCTATTTTTGTAGCGTATACAGTTACACATGTTTTACATAAGTACACATTTCGATAAGCTTACTTAAAGTGGAAACATTTCCACCAAATATGTTGGAAATATAAACAGCAGTTTATTTTCTTTCAAATAGAGAAGATGTCAAATGAATTACATTTTAAATAAAAGTACCTCTTAAAATATTGAAATCCACAAAATACTAAAGTTTTTTAATAGACATTTAAACCAATCAATGGTTAAAAGTAATTATTACAACAACGATTTCCTTTCGCAACAATAAGTAAAATTATTCAATATAACTAACTTAAAGCCAAGTAGTTAGGGTAAACTTCTTACCATCATCAAGGCAAATTTCTGATCGTTACTCGTAATGTAACAAGCTTTACAATTTAAACCAATAAACTATTGTAAAGACATTCAACATGGCTTCTCGTCAGATTGAAGAATATGAAAACCATTCACTGAGTGACATAGAAGTAAAAATATTCGATGGTCATGTGACAGTTTACATTTCAAAGAGAAGATCGCGCCATCTACATATTTTTTATTTTCTAATTATTCATCCTTATTTAAAATCAAATTGTTTCTGGCGTGTTGCATTATTTCAAATATTTTTCAAACATTTATAGCAGTCATAATATTGGTTGATCTAAAATAATTGTTTTTCCCCACTGTATAAAATGTCCAGTACAAACTATATGCTTATCTAATGAACAGTTCTCAGGTATGTTTTCTAACATTTCTGTCACGTTAATTTATTCAAAACTCAAATTTCTTACAGATTAACCACAGTTAAATATGATAAATCAAAGTGTATTGGGTGATCTTACCAATTTGCAGTTCAGTGATGTGTTTGTCCCTACGGTGGAAACTCAAACACACAAATCCATTGTTACTGAAAACCAACCAAATACAAGAGATTAGTGTCGCATCTATCATTAATAAAAACAAACCAAATACAAGTGATTAGTGTCGCTTCTATTATTAATAAAAACAAACCAAGCACGTGGCATGTGGTCCGGCATGGTCAGGTGGGTTAAGGCACTCGACTCGTAATCTGAGGGTTGCGGGTTCGATTCCCCCGTCACACCAAACATGCTCGCCTTTTCAGCCATGGGGGCGTTATAATGTTACAGTCAATCCCACTATTCGTTGGTAAAAGAATAGCTCAAGAACTGGTGGTGGATGGTGTTGACTAGCTACCTTCCCTCTAGTCTTACACTGCTAAATTAGGGACAGTTAGCACAGATAGCCTTCGTGTAGCTTTGCGCGAAATTCAAAAAGCAACAAACACATGGCGTGTTTCGTACTTCCAGTTAATGCGCTTATAAATTTGTTAACTTACATCATGTAGAGAAACGGGAGATGATGGAACTTGCATTTCACATAACGTTTAGAAGTTTCCGCTTATTAGAGGAACACTCTTTCACTCAGAAAACAGCTCTCTTCAACAAAACAAGAAGACAGTGCAACTGATTGGTTGGGTTTGTTTGAATTTCAAGCAAAGGTACACGTCTGCGATTGCCGTCCCTAATTTAGTTTTGAAAGACTATACGGAAGGCAGATGGTCATCACCATCAGTTCTTGGACTACTCATTTACCGAGAAATTGTGGGATTCACCCTCTCATTATAACACCCCTCGGTTGAAAAGTATCACCGGGATTCGAACCAGGGAAAGAAGATTACAAGACAAACGTTCTAACTACCTGGCCAAGCCGGATCTTAGAAATATCACACTGATGTGTACATTTTGAAATACACTGTTATATGCCTTTTTTTTTTCTTTCTTGAGAATTTACAGATAGTTGTATGAAAAGTAATGTTATTAATACACCTCTAAAATAAACAGAACAGCTTATGAAGCTTACATTTTGTAGTTTTATATCAGTCAAGTTCATTTGTTTTTAGTTTGCTTGTAGCCCAGTTTTTTTGTTCGAGTCAACAGGATTTGTAGCAAATCGAAACGGCTTGGCTTTTCCGCCTAATAAAATATCACTGACTAACTTCCGGTCAAAATGAATTATTTCCGGTTATCACGAAACGCGATCTCCTCCTGAGAAAAGATTTGCTCTGGTATTATTTTTCATCATTCTACGCCAAACTGCTCGTGAGTTATGGCTAGTGACGTACAAGCTTTATAAGGACATCTATATACACGCACGTCATTTCCTTTTCAGTTAACGTTATTGTGGTTCTGTCATAATTATTTGCTGAGGGCATTGCTACAAGCCTGGTCGATACGATGAGCTATAAGCTGTAAGAAGTCTGCGAATTGTAAAAAATTTCTTTAAAGCGTAAGCCTTCTAATCTATTTTGATTTCAAAAAACAATTTCAAAAATTTATATAAATCCCATTGAAGACAGAAAAACAAACAATCTTAATAATTCTGTTTACAATTGTAGAAATTGTTTAATTTCTTGGGCTCATAAAACACGTTGATTTCAAAATCGCAAATAAATTTTTTTTTATAAGGTTTGCTTTCACCAAAATTCACGCAAAGCTACTCGAGGGCTATCTGCGCTAACCGTCCATAATTTAACAGTGTAAGACTAGAGGGAATGCAACTAGTCATCACCATTCACCGCTAATTCGTGAGCTACTCTTTTACCAACGAATAGTAAGATTGACCGTAACATTATGACGTACCCACGGCTGAAAGGGGCGAGCATGTTTGGTGTGACGGGGAATCGAACCCGCGTTCACTACTGTTAAATTAATTTGATGTATTCATTAAAATGTTTAATGGGTCTAATTGTACTAGTTTTTCTAAATTTATATTGCATAGTTGTAAATTTTTTCGCAAGCTTCCCAGTGATACAGCGACATGTCTGCGGACTCGCATCGTTAGAAACTGGATTTCGATACCCGTGGTGGGACAGAGCATAGGTAGCCTATTGTATAATTATGTGCTTACTTCCAAACAAAACCTATTTTGTAGAGATTGTTTAGCATTACTAGCCAAAAATTTGCAATTAGAAATAATCTAAAGTCTCCTAAGCTGGCCGAAATTTGAGACATTATTGGGATTATGGCCGAAAATACCGTTAACAGCGAAGGTATCCAGCCGATGAAGCAATAGATTCTAGTCTTTGTAAGTGATAACGTAAGAACCACCTTGTAGCCAGTTAGCTGATTACCAGTTTTATTTCTCGTTTCGTACTAAACAGGTTTCTTGCACTGATCAGTTGTTTTGTTATGTTATTGATCAACTGTAGTCACATCGATTAATGTTTAGCTACAATCTCTGTAGATAGCTTGCTTTGGTAAGAGGTTATTGATAGCATTTATATGTATATATATATACATATATTGATAAATTTTATTAATTGAAATAATTAATACGAGAGAAATTATCACCATCCAGAAGAGCTGTAGGCTACCACAACCGTTTTATTGGAAGTGTGAACCACTTCTTCAGTACAAGTCACTTTAGAATCCTCATAAGCAGGATCACGGTGGCTTATTCGAAAACTAGAATTCCAGTGGCTAAAAATGTAGGACTTGCTATCGTCAAGGGTATGCCAGCGATGGTGAGCCGTGACCCATCTAGGGAATTGACATTTTATGTCAGGATATCCACCTGTTCAATTCAAATACAAAATAAAAAATCTAAGTGTTTAATGGCAAGGAATATATTTATGTTGCCAACTGATTAAATACAAAATATTCTGAACACAACTTTAGTTAATATATTTTCTGTAATAATAAAATCTCCGGCGGTATATTTTTAGACGTTTCACAAAATAACGATTTCATCAAGTCATAAAATGAGAATTACGTTATTGCGTCAACACCTAAACAAAACTCACTGATAATAAAGAACTTTTAGAAGACTGAAAAACACGTTTCTATAATATAATATAATATAATATAATATAATATAATATAATATAATATAATATAATATAATATAATATAATATAATATAATATAATATAATATAATATAATATAATATAATATAATATAATATAATATAATATAATATTTAATTTGCTATGGTATGGAAAGTGTTGAGTTGGGAATGGATGATTGAATTAACTTCTTATTAATCATTTAAAAATTAATAACATACTCTGAGTTAGACGCAAGGTCCGATAGCCCTCTCGTGGTGAAACAAGGCCATCACACGTAGCATCAGCTGACTGTGACAGAATGTAACTGTCAGGAAGGCTGTCATAAATCTGTTGAAATGAAACAACGATTTAGTTGTTGTAAATCTTTCAGGTAACACACTGTTCACAACACAAAATGATGGTTTTAATCATTGACGTTTATGAACAGAACGCATGAAATGTTGGAAAACATCATGGTTATAACAGTCGTAACGTTAAACAAATATTAAAGAAATTTACGGTGCCTCGAGCGTTGAGTGGTTTAAATATTTTTTGCTAAATATAACGAGATTAACATTTCTGTTTTATGGCTGTCATGCAAAAAAATTCTACCACTAAAAGATACATAACTTTTTCAATTCGTTTGTTTCGAAATTATAACTGAAAACGAAGAACACGAGCGACCAACACGCTGGGCTGCGTATCGTAAGGTCCTGAGCTCGAGTCCACAACGTGCCACTAGACATGGTCCATGTTTTTATCATTAGTCCACGGTAAATGTGGCATTTCCATTACTTTGTTGCCCCCGCTAATACAGCGGTATGTCTCCGGGTTTACAACGCTAAAATCAGGGGTTCGATTCCCCTCGGTAGACTCAGCAGATAGCCCGATGTGGCTTTGCTATAAGAAAACAAACACCCATTACTTTGTTTAAAAAAGTTGCTGTATGGGCAGTGCTGATTTTTAATGCTGTTCTTCCGGTAAACAGTTCAAAGTTAAGCCTAAGCAAATACTAACTCACTCTTAAACTAAGCCTATTTGTTATGGTGCCTTACAGGCTTATTCAATCGTAGAGGCTACGCCGAGCTTTAGAAGTCTCTGAGTGGCTGTCTAGCTCATGTGTCGCATGAAGTGTCATTCATTTTCAAAAGAACAAGTACCATACCACAGTACGAATCATTCTATAATGGAACTCTTGCTTATATGATACTAGAAACAATTCTTTTTATTACTAAATGTGCAACCTCCAACTTCGCGAAATTTTTATCCTGTGTGCATGAACTTGCTATAGTGATCAAGATTTTCCCGTTTTGTTTCCGTTTTCCGTCATGAAAAACTTTATTTTCTTCACTCTCAGGATGCAGACATGACGTCATGATTACGTCACACGCGAATCTTATGCACTGGTGCCCTCTATATAAATATAATAGTACTGTGTTGAATGTTCATGTAAACACTTCGCAGGGTGTTGACGGATCTTCGTCAAAATTGGTATGGAGATTTGTTAGGTCCATGGAGAAACACACTAAAATTTTCGGGTATGTTTGTTTTGTTACCACTACCTCACCCCTCTGGATGGATCTTCATCAAATTTGGTATCAAGATTTGTTGGGTCCTTAAGGTGGTACAAGCAAAGTTACGGTTTCGCATTTTGCGTTTTGCTGTTCTTATGAGCGTTTTGGTTTTTTTTTAATTATAAGGAAACGACTTTTCATGTCCAAACATGCTCCCCCTTTCAGCCGTGGAGGTGTTATGATATTACGGTCAATTCTACTATTCGTTGGTAAAAGAGTAGCCCAAGAGCTGGCGGTAGGTGGTGATGACTGGTTGCTTTTCCTCTTGTCTTACACTGTTAAATTGGGGACGACTAGCACAGATAGCCCTCGAGTAGCTTTGTGCGAAATTCCAAAAAACAAACAAACTCTTCTAAGAGATATCTAGCTTCGTAACGTATCAAAGTCACCGTCATGGACTCGACTAGCTTTCTTAATGTTTCCTTTGTTTTTATAACATTCAGATTATTCGTTGTTGTATCTTCATTTTTCCTTTTCATTTAATAAAGAACACTTCTTTGCTCTGTATTCAAGTCATTAGAGCTTGAGAAATGCAATACATTTGTACTCATTGAATTTTAATTTTCTTTTTATTATTTCGAATAATTCGTTTCTTCAATTTGTGCACACGAACCCTCAGTGTATCCCATTTTAAACAGATCGATTCACGAGAATCTCCAAGAGCACGTGCTGTATCGATTATTCGCTGTTGATCCATTTTTCTTTTTTCAACTTCTCAAGTTGTTTTCAGTTGTGTACTAACCACGATGGATCCAAACATCTCATGTTTTCATACACTGCCAAGAAATCATTCATCAGGTTATTGGTTTCAATACGCACGAACTTTTGTAATTTCGTTGTAATGGAAGATTGGGGTTGCAGCTCCGTAAGTTGAAAGCTGTTTCAGGATAAATATGTTACTTTAGATAAAGCATAATCCAACCGTGTAACTATTTGTTTCCTTCCTTTCTAACCATCACACTACTTAGTCCACCCTACACCTCACAGAAAAACAAAACAAAGTAACTATTATTCTGTGAACTTGAATAAACACACGAGTATGTTTTTATTGTAATCATGTGACTTTCTTATAATTCGCTTTTCACAGGTTCTCCTAACAATACGCGCAAAAATAGGTTTTAAATAATAATAATATAATCAATAATAGTTTGAAATATTGTAATTTAAAGGTTATAAAATAAATTACCGTATAAACTTGGTTCGAACCTGTTATTGCTTTGATGAAAATAGGCCCGGCATGGCCAAGCGCATTAATGCGTGCGACTCGTAATCTGAGGGTCGCGGGTTCGCATCCCCGTCGCGCCAAACATGCTCGCCCTTTCAACCGTGGAGGCGTTATTATGTGACGGTCAATCCCACTATTCGTTGGTAAAAGAGTAGCCCAAGAGTTGTCGGTGGGTGGTGATGAATAGCTGCCTTCACTCTAGTCTTACACTGCTAAATTAGGGACGGTTAGCACAGATAGCCCTCGAGTAGCTTTGTGCGAAATTCAAAAACAAACAAACAAACAATTGATGAAAATAAGTTTACAGGTCTATACGACGTAAGCTTTTCAAAGCCACCCGCTAGTACAGCGGTAAGTCTACGGATTTTACAACGCAAAAATCAAGGGTTCGATTCCCCGCAGTGGGCTCCACAGATATCCCAGTGTGGCTTGAATATAAGAAAAAACTAATGGGGCTTTCAAAAATCTTATGAACAGCTGTTCATGAACATGTATTTCCAAAATCACTAACAATAGTTTTTCACTACCACAACAATATTGGTAAATGAATTATTCTTCTCCTATCTCAGTGGTAAATATAATTCTATAGTATATTTTAAAAGAATAACCTTTTGACTGCCAAGTATTTCAGCTGCTACGGCAACTCCGAACTAAGTTCAAAATACAACTCTAATGCTTATTTATTTTGTAATTTTTTCGTGACGCCATTTTGGATCGAAAGTGAAACAATTTGTAAGTAGGTCAAATGCATGTATGTTGCTGCCATCTAGCGTTGAAGTTAGGTATTATTGAGAACGAATTAACTTGTCCGTGGCACTGTGTTACCGATCGGCCTGGAAGAGTTATCTCGTCTACGACACTGGACAGTTTAACTCATAACAATGAATCTGTACGATATGGAAAAGATTTTCGTCATTGTAAGACATGCATTAAAATAAAATAAAATTTCATCATATAGACTTGAACTTACGAAACAACGATAAGTATCTTCGTCTTTGTAAGATATTCTGTAGTTTTTTTTATTGACCAATTTTCCAACTAGGTAATGGGCCGATCCTTCTTTCCACGTAGCTACACAGGTTAGTTCCTCTTCTGTTTAAAAAAACAAAAGAGACATGAAAGCATTACATCGACACTCAAAGTAAGTTAACCCTACTATTTCGAAATAATTGCTCATTGTCGTAAAATGACTTTATTAGGCTCACATCCTCTGTTTATTATTAGGCTTACATCATCTGTTTATTATTAGGCTTACATCCTCTGTTTATTATTAGGCTTAGATCCTCTGTTTATTGTTAGGCTTACATTCTCTGTTTATTATTAGGCTTACATCCTCCGTTTATTATTACGTTATTATAATTATTTTTCGATTGCCAGTGAAAGACATTAAGAATTTTTTTACATTACTAAAGCAACACATTGAATAAACACACCACTACTCTCTGATTTCAGAACATCTACGCAAGCCTGAAACCGAAATAAGAGTTTCGAGTCGTCAGTGCAAGGGTCTATAGTAGACACTGGATAATTACACTCTCCGTGTCCTCGGCTGTAGCTAAAGGTGAAGGGTCCTCTGAAAGGGCAGGGAACTGGAGCAGCATTCACTAGAGAAGTATAAAAACGAAGACTTATTTTAGAAGGTAATAAAGTCAGTAAAATGAAATTCAGTTCATACGAAATAAATACAGAAATTAGTAACGAAAGTTGAAGAAAACGACAACTATAATGAACTAGTAACGTACTGAAAACGAGACATCACGAGAGTTGTCTCATTATAAAGGTTTTATGTAAGTATGTAATGGAAGAATATTTTGAAGGCAAACAAAATACAGTTGAAACGACTTTAATTGTTCATGGCACATTCCTCTTCAGGGCTGAACAGTGAATGAAGAAGCTGTAATTAATGAAATAATGACAAATATTGTATGTTTATTCCTAGTGCTTCTGGGAAAAGCACTTCGTTAGGCAGTTTAAACCGCGATGCAAAGAAACAAAATTGATTTTTTTCACGTCTTGCGATCTGTAAAACTATCTGTTTCTCTTTTTGAAGAACTATAATTTGGTAACATGAAAAGGCCTGATGTGATGACGGTTAAAAGATTTATAAAAGACAATAAGAAAACGAAAATGAAATTTAAAAAATGGCAGTTTGAAATCCCAGAAAATACAAGGAAATGTAAAAAAAATGGTTTGTTTTTGAATTTTGCGCAAAGCTACACGAGGGCTATCTGTGCTAGCTGTCCCTAATTTAGCAGTATAAGACTAGAGGGAAGGCAGCTAGTCATGACCACCCACCGCCAACTGTTGGGCTACTCTTTTACCAACGAATAGTGGGATTGACCGTCACATTATAAGGCCCCCACAGCTGAAAGGGCGAACATGTTTAGCGCGATGGGGATTCGATCCCGCGACCCTCAGATTACGAGTCGCACGCCTTAACACGCTTGGCCATGTCGGGACCCGCGCAAAGCTATACGGAGATTATTTGCGTGAGCCATTCCTAATCTAGCAGAGAAAGATCACTCATTGCAAACTCTTGAGCTACTCTTTTACTAAAGGATCTGTTGTCATGTAATAACTCCCTCGCGTTTGAAAGGGCAAACGTGTGGTTTCGAACTTGTGACCTTCCTATTACGATTAAAGCGTCCTCTGGCCCACGAAAAATAACAGATGAGAAATGAAGGAAATGAATTTTCGCGATGCATTTTTGTTTGTTTCTCGTTAAACGCAAAATTGATGTAATGGGTTATCTGTGCTGTACTTAACGTAGGGATGGAACCCTGAATTCTGTCATCACAAACTTTAGTGTTTACCACTAAACCTTGAGTACTAGGGAACTATTGTAACACAGAAATCAGACATGGTTTTATATTTATTTTCAACGTCCATAATCTTTCTTTCTGTTTAACAGCTTTTATGTTTCTCGTTACAAACCGAGAAGCGTTCAGTGTAAGTTTATCTCTGAAATATTATGCGCTGTCAAAATAATGTAAATATAAAATAAACAAATAATATTTTTAATATTATTATGGAAAACGATTTGAAGTACAAAAGACCAATCTATTTGGATTTGTCAATAGATACATTTAAGAAGAGTATACGTTTTCTTATAGCAAAGCTACATGGTGCTCTCTGCTGAGCCCACCCAGGGTAATCGAACATCGAACCCTTCATTGTAGTGAGTCCACCCAGGGGAATCGAACCTCTGATTTTAAGATTGTAAATCCGTAGACATTCCGCTGTACTAGCGGGTACCATCTAAGAAAGATTGTTTGTTTTTGTTTTGAATTTAGTGCAAGGCTACACAATGGCTATCTGCGCTAACCGTCCCTAATTTAGCAGTGCAAGACTAGAACGAAGGCAGCTAGTCATCACCACCCATCGCCAGCTCTTGGGCTATTCTTTTACCAATGAATAGTGGGATTGAACGTCACGTTATAACATCCCCAACTACTAGTGAAAGGGCGAGCATGTTTGGTGCGATGGGGATTCGAACTCGCGACCCTCGTATTACGAGTCGAGTGCCTCAACCACCTGATCATATCGGGCCTCGTATCATTATATATAAAAAGTTTAACACAGTCCTACTTAAAAGTTTAGGGTTCTAAGTTCATATGATTTTCATGTTTCACTAAAACACAAATTTCGTTTGTAGTTCCATAGATCTGTTGATTTGAAAAAAAAAACCGTGAGTTTTCTGCGCATGACAATTTTACCGTATTTTGTATTATTGTATTTTTGTGTATAATACCTCGTTTGTTTCGTTCATTGTTCTTTAACACAAAGCTACACGGCGAGCCAAGTATGGTGTGCTAATAACGGGTATCGAAACCCCATTTTTACGTCATCAGCCCTCAACTTTTCACGTAGTCCCGAACGTGCTACATCTACCATATACGTAACATTATTGTTTGTACTTCTTGTGAATGATTATTTTATTATTGTGTGGTAATAAATATCATTTATTTAACCTTTTGCGATTTGTTTTTCATAAATGTTAATTTTTACATGAAGTACACATGTCGAATGTGAATACGAAAAACAAGATGTAATTTTAATTAGTTTTGTTAAGCCTAAAATGTCTTGTAACCTGCTCTTCACGCGTTTGAACATTCTTTTACAACATACAGAATATAATTTTGAACATTCTTTTGCTTGCTGTAGCTAATAAGTTTTTATCGTGGAAGAAAAACCCTCAAAGATAATAATCAGTTAGAGAAAGCAAAAGATAGATTTGAAATCCTATTGTTGTAGATCATGAATTCTAAATCCGTTTAAGAACAGCTGAAACGAAAACGACTGGAATGTGTGTTTTCTTGTAGCAAATATGTTCGAACCCCTACTTTTACAAACTGAAGACATTGCTAACGAGAATGAACAAACACTTTCATATGAAGTCCCGACGATCTGTCAGTTTATATGTTTTACATTGCTATAGAATGGTATAAGATAATTTTATTCTTATGTATTATATAGACAAAAACCTTTCTCAATTTTTCCTCACTTTTCATGAACCATCCTTAATCTGTCTTTTTTTTTCTATAAACATAAAGCACGGGTACAAAAAGTTCTTGTAGTACATTTCTTGTGATAAATTGCGTATCCATAAGATCATGGAATCTGATTATATTTTCATTACTACACGGGCAATAAAATATATAAGATTTAAGGTGAAATTAATGCCTCGAGGCTGCCACGAAAGTACATACAACCACGACCTTATTTGTCTACCATCTGACATATTTATTATGCTAATACAGATAAGGTAACTTTATTTAGATGTGCATCGATCATCCTCAACATATCGTAGGATAAATTTCCACAGAGATTTAACATTTAGAAATCCTTATCTCTACAGACCAGGAAGCACTCAGTTCCAGCTTGCTTTATTGCTTCTCATGGAAAACTCAGTTCTCTCTCCATCTTGATTAGATGCAAAGAACTGCCTTCAAAGTCTTATAATATTTATAATATTCTTTTTCATAAAGCTTAATAAACTTTCTGCTCTCTGGTGTCGTATTTTCGAATATACTTAAATTTATCACAGTGTTTCTTTGCGATTTTTGTATTTTTTCACATCTGTTAGAATTGTTTTTTTTTAAAACATCTCATGTGTGCAGACTTACAACGGTAGAAAGTGGGTTTGGACACTCCTGTAAACTACAAACAAACTCGTGGATATGCCTTTATCATTTATAATTGTGTTACAAGAGTAACTTCATGATAATTGTATTCATGTTACAACGGTAACTTTGTGATAATTGTGTTTTGGGTTACAACAGTAACTTCATGATAACTGTGTTTAGTGTTACAACAGTCACCTTATGGTAATTGTGTTTTGTGTTACAACAGTAACTTCATGGTAATTTGTTTCATGTTACAACAGTAACGTCATGGTAATTGTGTTTCATGTTACAACAGTAACTTCATGACAAGCATTTTGTGTTACAACAGTCACCTTATGGTAATTGTGTTTTGTGTTACAACAGTAACTTCATGGTAATTTGTTTCATGTTACAACAGTAACGTCATGGTAATTGTGTTTCATGTTACAACAGTAACTTCACGACAAACATGTTTGTGTTACAACAGTCACTTTATGGTAATTTGTTTGTGTTACAACAGTAACTTTATGATAATTGTGTTTGTGTTACGACAGTACGTTCATGATAATTAAAGATTGAAAGAACCAAAATATTACACGTTTTGAATGTTTTACATTTTGTTGTTGATTGTAGAGCTGCAGAATGTGTTATCTTTGTTTTCCATTATGTCTAGTTTCTTGGCTAAACTAAAATTTTTACTTCCAGAAAATGTCATCTTTTTCTCCGACACTCTGATTTTTGTTTTCGATATTCAAGATACTCTACACAACACCATTTCCAGTGTTATTGTGTTACCAACTATGTTTCGGAGAGATGAGAAAAGAACAACCTTTATTACGTGGCACGCCCCTTCTACATTAACAGACCTCATTGGCTGGGCTATAAGATTCTTGCTGGCTCGTTTCCAGCACGTCAATATCTAACGATTGTGCAAATGTTCACCTTTCGTTTGTTTTCAGTGCTATTATGACTTACAACTGTTTCTTTGGAACAACTAGGGTTGTCAAGAGAAAATATTTTCTCTCGAATTCATAACGCAAACATGTACATCCCAGCAAAGAAACGAGAAACACACAGAGCTGCATGTCTTCGATTTCTTATCTTTTAATGGAGTTAGCTAGAATCGTGATCCTGCATGTGGTTTGGAAGAAAATGCTGCGTTCCTAGCGAGGGATTCTAGCTAATGGAAGCGGACAATAAATGCACGTTAATTAAGCAACACGAGGCTTTTCCGTATATCTCTAGTTAATGTTACATAAATACCCAGTAATGCTTGTTTGGCTACGACGATACCTTCACACTCGGTACTTAAGATCGCGCTCTTCAAAGTTCCTTTCAATATTACTATTTATTTATTTTGATGGCAGGTGGCGTGTTGTAACATTACAGAAAAATAAAACAAACAACTATTTATGCCACAAAGATAATTAATTCTCTCCAACAAAAGCCAACGTTAGTTAAATTTTACTGATTTCAGTTCGAGATGTTAAAAGTTGAAATGCACTACCAATAATTTAGCACAGACACGCTCAAGCTTAGGCCTAATATTGTTTGTTTTGGTTTTTAAACTATTTCTTTTAAATCCTTACCTTCGCTATTGTAAAGGTTTGTTTGTTTTGAATTTCGCACAAAGCTACTCGAACGCTATCCGCGCTAGCCGTCCCTAATTTATCAGTGTAAGACTAGAGGGAAGGCAGCTAGTCATCACTACCCACCGCCAACTCTTGGGCTACTCTTTTACCAACGAATAGTGGGATTGATCGGGACATTATAACGCCCCCACGGCTAAAAGAGCGAGCATGTTTGGTGCGACCGGAATTCGAACCCGCGACCCTCAGATTACGAGTCGAACGCCTTAACCCACATGGCCATGCCAGGCCAGAACAACTAGAGTTGTTTAGCAAGGAAACTTGAGTTAATCAATAGAAACGGTGATCAGTGGGTGTATTGAATAGTTTGACGAATATGATATTCTGTAGTGTATATAATTTAACAATTAGTATAGGTATAATCAATAATATTTATTAGAGATGATATGATAATATCATGTGATTTACTGAAAGTACATATATTGCTATATTTGATATTTACTTAGATAATTTAAACGAGGTTTGTTTAAATTATTAAAAAGACCGGTAACTTAAGAAGCTGGTATTTATGGCCACTCAGATACAGTTTAATATGAAATAACGGTTTTTTTCCAGCGTCTTATTTTTTATTGGGGGTATGGGGGTCACTATAGTCCACTATATAGTCACCATACTATTAAATGTCAGGGTCATGTATGTTTCTATGACACAATTATTATAATAAAATTAATTTCCAGTATTTCACGTAAAGAATACATGACATAAATACGAGTCTATTTAAACTTATAGAAACTGTATTAGGTCACTAGGACCAAAAACATTGGAGACGTACCTAGACTCTCAACATGATGGAATAGATAAGTTAAAGGTTCGTGCGTGGTATATTTCTATATAAATTTTTCTGTTTTCATATAATATCTCATGATCTACTTCTTTTAAACCTTCAGTTTTTGTACACTCGTATTAAAAGTTAGATTTACCTCAAAATATTGGGGGAAAACATACTAATATTATAAGTTAGATTTACCTCAAAAAAAGGGTTGTGATTCCCACACATTATAAGTTAGATTTATCTCGAAACATGGAGTGAGATTCCCACACATTATAAACAAGATTTACCTCGAAACATGGAGTGAGATTCACACACATTATAAACTAGATTTACTTCGAAACATGGAGTGAGATTCACACACATTATAAACAAGATTTACCTCGAAACATGGAGTGAGATTCACACACACTATATACTAGATTTACCTCGAAACATGGAGTGAGATTCACACACATTATAAACAAGATTTACCTCGAAACATGGAGTGAGATTCACACACATTATAAACTAGATTTACCTCGAAACATGGAGTGAGATTCACACACATTATAAACAAGATTTACCTTGAAACATGGAGTGAGATTCACACACATCATAAACAAGATTTACCTCGAAACATGGAGTGAGATTCACACACATTATAAACTAGATTTACCTCGAAACATGGAGTGAGATTCACACACATTATAAACTAGATTTACCTCGAAACATGGAGTGAGATTCACACACATTATAAACTAGATTTACCTCGAAACATGGAGTGAGATTCACACACATTATAAACAAGATTTACCTCGAAACATGGAGTGAGATTCACACACATTATAAACTAGATTTACCTCGAAACATGGAGTGAGATTCACACACATTATAAACTAGATTTACCTCGAAACATGGAGTGAGATTCACACACATTATAAACTAGATTTACCTCGAAACATGGAGTGAAGATGAGCATCCACACTCAGTTTTGCACAAGCATCATCTAAACTGTGATGTTTCTCACAGAAAGCTGTAAAATAAATGAGAAGAGCAGTTAGGGACGTTTCAACAGCAAATATTTATAACGATTGTTATAACCTAAAGTAATGTAATGTACTGAATACGATATAATATGCAGTATTTGAGTGTCAGAACATATTATATTTGAGAATTTTCCTCCAACTCAGGTTTAAAGTGGATCACAGCTACTTTCCTAGATCAAAACTAAACATAGAATTTGATAACTATTACAGCTAATTAAATATATTGTTCTTACAATATTATTTGTAAACAGTAGAATCTATTTTTCATCAGTTGGGCACCCCCAACTGTTAACGATATTTTCGGCCGTAAACCCAATAATATCTCATCGGCCATCTTAACTAATATGGATTTGTTCTATATTAATATGCTACGATAACAATACAAATAATCTTTATAAAAATTTAATAATAGAACATAAAAATAACGTTCTGACCAATATTATAAATGAAATAAGTGATAATAAAATGCGTAAACTACGACATAAGTATTAATTTTTTAATTTAATATTCTCCTAGATTTAACGTTCGTTATTTTAAATTGGAAGGAATTGAACTACCTGCAAATTCAAAACGCCTCACCACTGGCTTAGACTTGTGCTTAATAAAAAATTCAATCAAACTGAAATACATTTATAAAAATAGCAGTTACTTCTAATGCTATGTAATAGTGCATAATGTGTTAAATAACTCTCTTTCAAAACACAAAATAACAATAGTATTATAAAAATTGTATAACTTAGTGTATATTAAAAATGTGTTCTTTGTAACAGGGTGTGAATAATTAGTACAACCCAGAATACTTAAGTATTATAATTACTATATGTTAACTAACCAGAATACTTAAATATTATAATTGCTCTATGTTAATTAACCAGAATACTTAAATATTATAATTACTATATGTTAATGTACTGGTGTTCTTGGAAATCCTCAGTATATGTATTAAATAATGATGAAAATCATAATCCCTGTAGACTATAATTAATTTACGCACGGTTACTATTGTTTTTTTGTTGTTTTTTTTAGCGAAGAGCCATATAATGGTTTATCTGCGCTATATCTACCGCTGTGTCCCCTAGTGGCACAGAGGTATGTTTATCGATTTACAATGCTAGAAACTGCGTTTCGATATCCGTGGTTGTCAGAACATTAATAATCCATTGTTTAGCATTGTGCTTCGCCTCAAAACAAATCCACTGCGATGGATCGAACCACAAATGTAACACTGTAAGTCCCGGAGGGAGATAAAGATCAATTGTTATATCTATCAGAATCAGAAGATGGTGTATGTCAGGAGATTGATACTTAAGAAGTAACTGAATTAATTTCTTACCTGAATTTAAGGGAAATGTTCAAGTCCCCCGATGTAGTTTTACCAGACTAGTAACGAATATGTTTTTAAGATATCTGATCTTAAATTAACTACGCCATTATAATGGAGATGGAGGCGTTAAGCAACAGTGAATTTGTTTGTTTGTTTTTGAATTTCGTGCAAAGCTACTCAGGAGCTATCTGCGCTAGCCGTCCCTAATTTATCAGTATAAGACCAGAGGGAAGGCAGCTAGTCATCACCACCCACCACCAACTCTTGGGCTACTCTTTTACCAACGAATAGTGGGATTGATCGTGACATTATAACGCCCTTAGGGCTGAAAGGGGAAGCATGTTTGGTGTGACGTGGATTCGAACCCGCAACCGTCGGATTACGAGTCGAACGCCTTAACCACTTGGCTATGCCGGGCCTATTGTTTAGAGATAAATACAAAGCTACCCAGTGAGCTATCTATGCTGTACCACTACTAATGTCGAAACGACATTTTTCCATTATAAGATGTGTACAATAATGCATCATCATGACCCTTAGATTAAGCATCACCGCCCATGTAAACAGAGTTTCCAAAGAAAGCAGGAGACCTACTACGTAACATTGCTCTTGTAAATTGTGAGTAGCCCTGAATATTGTTCAAAGCAGTCGAATAATTTTAGTGATCATGTGGTCATTCTGGTAGAGTAGGGGGAAAAATAAATAATTGATCCAGAACAAAGAAAAATTGTAAAATGTTTAATAATTCAATAAATGTCCGGTCCCTTATTGATTTTTTTATCAATATTATTCCAAATGTTGAAGTATAATTTGTATTTTTTTTGTTTGTTGTGGCCCGGCATGGATAGGTGGGTTAAGGCGTTCGACTCGTAATCTGAGGGTTGCAGGTTCGAATCACCGTCGCACCAAACATGCTCACTCTATCAGCCATGGGGGCGTTATAATGTTACGGTCAATACCACAATTCGTTGGTAAAAGAGTAGCCCAAGAGTTGGTGGTGGGTGGTGATGACTAGCTGCCTTCCATCTAGTCTTACGCTGTTCAATTAGTAACGGCTAGCGCAGGTAGCCCTCGTGTAACTTTGCGCAAAATTATAAAACAAACTAACTAACCAAACGACTCTCAAATCGCAATCTCTGATAAGAATTGCAATGCGATACTTTGTTTATTAGTATAATTTACCACCTGTTGTATTTTACTTTGATACACGAAAAACGTAAACTTAAAATGCCAGACGTTATTAAACGAAGACTTAGTTACTGTTGGAAAAAAAAGATAAATTTCACGCGAAGCTACAAGAGAGCCATCTACATTAACCTTTGTGAATTGATAGATAGAGGGACAATTGTTAATCAACCATACCAACCGATAACTTTTGACCTAATAATGTATCTACGACCCCAAGGTTTATGCCAATGGGACGCGAACCCCGGAACTCCCAGGTCCATATTGGGGCGAAAAACGGGTGTTCACATCTAAAAACGAACCCAGTTTAGAATACATTGGCTGCATCCGTACGAGAACCAGTGTTAAACCAACATTATGAAGAAGAAATCTCAACGTTTTGTAAACCCCAGAGTAGCCTAAGAGCTGGCGGCGGGTGGTGACGACTAGCTGTCTTCCCTGTAGTTTTGCACTGCTAAATTAGGAATGGCTAGCGCAGACAGTCCTTGTGTAATTTTGCGCGAAATTCAAAAACAAACTAAACTTTTGTTAGCTCAAGAGCTCACAAAAGGTTATCTGTGCTCTGCCCACCACGGGTATCGAAACCCGGTTCCTATCAATATAAGTCTGCAGACATACCACTGTGTCAATTATATTTTGTGATTTGATCACAGGTACTTGTTTCTCTCTCTAATCTACGCTGTATTTATTACCAACCAGTATATTCAAACAAGGAAACACATGTTCAAAGTACGTTTTGTTTTTTTCTTTTCATATTAAATTCTGTGGTTCAAGAATGTTGGATACATAAGGCAGTTTAGCTTACTAGTTATTGTTTAGTTTATTTAATTATTTGATATTTAATGAATACTTAGTTTTCGTAACTTAAGTGTTAAAAGTTAATTATTTTAGGTGTAACAGTTATGAGAAATTTGTTCCGTAACTCTGTAACAGTTGTATGGTGTGTAAGAGTTTGATTTTAGTACCAGGATTTAGTTAGATTGTCGACGTCATCTTTCTAAAAGCCTTTAGATTTTTCTAGTTATGTGTCATATTATTATTATTAAAGGTATAAATAGTTCTAGATTTTTCTTTTATAAATAAGTGGAGATTCATCACGTTAATAAAGATAGAAAAGCGTTAGTGAAAGAAACAGTGAAATCAGCCGGCGGATGAGTGATTAGTCTTAATGGGTGACTTAACACAGTGTTTTTCACAGCTCTAATGTAATAACAGAGATAGGAAAAATATAAAATGTCTTGTCATTTGGATTCTAAAGTAACTGAACTGGTCTGTGTGGACGTTTGACAGGAAAAGATAATTGTTTAAAGTTTTAGATACAATACTGTAACGAGTTTTTGTACCTATGTTTTACATGTTCTGAACACATTATCTTAAAACAAGTGGATTGTGTGCCGAACGTCCTTTGTTTAAATTTATCACCATCACGTTACAGACGCCTACTGTTGAAAAATCCTAGCCCATTTATTAAAAACCCCGAAAAAGAAAAAACAGACCATTACTAGAATTCCGTTTTGGATGTGTTAATTACAGACTCTTGTTAGAAATATATTTTTCTGTGTTTTCTTCAGGCATTATTCAAAACAGCTCGATTTATATAAAACTAGAATTCTTTGTCCAGCTAATTTTAATTTCTATTTTGATGCAAAAAAACTCAATATTATAGATTGTGAGAAATGTTGCCTCATTAATTTAAATACTTGACTAATGGTCAATGTCCTAGAGGTAACTCCATTGGCTTTTCTTTCAATCGATGTTCACCGTATTAATTAAATCCTTGTTTATACCTTAAACAAGTAGCTTACAACTATCGCTTAATTATATTTTATGATTCTTAATGTGTTGAAAAGGAACGTTCAGACATGAGGAACGAGAACTTAGAAAATCAACTTACTTTCTCTATATTGTAGAACATTGGGATGTTTCTCATAGATAACAACGCATCTTGAGCACCCTAACTGACTGAAAAACAAAACAGCGTTAATCCACAAGACATCATCCGTCAACTAGTTAAAAAAAAAATTACATCAATGAACAATCTGTTGCAAGTATTTTAATGTTATAAAAATGATGCAATGCATGTAAACTGCTTGTTGAAAATAATCAGTTGTTTCAAGTCAATCAAAACTCTCATTCAACAAAGTATTATGTTTACGAAAGAGAATCTTCCCACCCATAAGGCTGTTTCATGGTAAAAATAAAACTTTTGAGGTCTGAGAACGTTAATTAATGGATTTACAGATACTCCAAGGCATTCTTCGTAATTTTGATATTGTTCTGTTTCCAATAGGAAACAATTACAAATATGACAGATAACTAGAATATCAAACATGCAATCCATCTAAGCTTCTGACCCTTTATTTACACACGTTTTTGTTCTTTGTGATATACCAGAATGTGTCTCCTGTTATTTGTCACATCAGTAAGTTTGATATATAACTTTAGGAGGCCTAAAGGAGCGGCCCACATTGTCAGTTCATGTATCAGTTCATGTGTCAGCTCATGTGTCATTTCATGTGTCAGTTCATGTATCAGTTTATATGTTAGTTCATGTATCAGTTCATATGTTAGTTCATGTATCACTTCATATGTCAGTTCATGTATCACTTCATATGTCAGTTCATGTATCAGTTCATGTGTCAGTTGATGTGTAAGTTCATGTATCAGTTCATGTGTTAGTTTATGTGTCATTTCATGTGTCAGTTCATGTATCACTTCATATGTCAGTTCATGTATCAGTTCATATGTTAGTTCATGTATCACTTCATATGTCAGTTCATGTATCACTTCATATGTCAGTTCATGTATCAGTTCATATGTCAGTTTATGTATCAATTCATGTGTCAGTTCATGCGTCAGTTCATGTATCAGTTCATGTATCAGATTATGCATCAGTTTATCAGTTCATGTATCAGATTATGCATCAGTTTATCAGTTCATGTATCAATTCATCGGTAAGAAATTTTCTATTCTTTCTTTGCAGATATCAAACCTCGGAAATGATCGATAAACTATTTTATCAATACTGGTTCATAACTGTACAAATATTGAACTGTTACGATGAATATGTTGGTTCATTATACTACAGAAAACATACACGATATACAGTCCTATTCACTTTATACAGTTTTTCGTCATTATGTAATGACGAGAAGGTGGCATTATGTATGCTAAACTGTCTTTCTTGGTAAAACCGTTTTCTACACACGTATGTACAAGTGTGTGTGTCTGAAATGCCTGAATGATTCAGTTATTTATGTGCAGATAATACATTATCCACGTGGGTCAGTACAACGTTCCAATTGATTTCTTATAAACAAAGGGCTCCTACGCAACATTGTAGGCTAAATTGGTTACTTTCAAATCCTATGTTATCTTAGGTCCGTTCTTCTATAGGCTCTAAGTTGAAAAGATGACAGAGAAGTAATAAGAGGTAAGATCAGAGTCTCTTACAGCTGTGATATATTAATTGATGTTTATATTTACAAAACTGCTTCCTGTTTCTTTGTTTTGTAATTTAATAGCGATGTTTTTAGCCTTGCAGACAAATGGGACGTGATTGTTCTGTGACGTCATCGTGATATAAAACAGAATCTGGAACAATCGTGTATTCTCAGCTTTAGTTAACAGCCATCAAGAGGAAAGAAGACAACATGTTGAGTATTTATAGACAAATACACGTACAGTAGTGGATTTTGGTACTCAGATAAACTGTACTATTAATAGAAGGACGATAATTTAACTTGGTTCTCAAAGAGGCTGTACTATTAATAGAAGGACGATAATTTAACTTGGTTCTCAAAGAGGCTGTACTATTAATAGAAGGACGATAATTTAACTTGCTTTTCAAAGAGGCTGTACTATTAATAGAAGGACAATAATTTAACTTCAAATTATTTGATTAATTCTGCACACACAAGTTGTTAACAGTCTTTTATGATTTTAAGGTTTTAACTTTATTATTTTCCCTTGTTAAACCTAACCATTATATCCACATCGCACCAAACATGCTCACTCTTTCAGCCGTGGGAGCGTTATAATGTGACGGTGAATCCCACTATTCTTTGGTAAAAGAGCAGCCAAAGAGTTGGTAGTTGGTGGTGATGACTAGCTGCCTTTCCTCTAGTCTTACACTGCTAAATTAGGGTCGGTTAGCGCAGATATCCCTCGAGTTGCTTTGCGCGAAAATTCAAACAAACACAAAACCCTAACCATTAAATTACGTCAGGTTTCTAATATTTACTGTCTCATTTCCTAAAGTGTGGTCTTCTACCAAGAGCAACATCCCTTACCCAACAGTACATAAACAATATCTAACGAAAATTCTGAGTTACCTTTCAAAAACTATAGTTTTTGAAGATTATATAAACACGAATTTCAACTAAGTTCTTAAAGTAATTCTCGATGACCTGAAGATGACCTAGGAGGGTCGAAACGCTGTTCACTGCTTTATGAGTAATAGTATCAATACACATGCCATCCGTTCTGAGATACGGTCTTAAGTTCCTCAAGTATTTTTCACCACAACTCCAAAATGGTGGAATTCTAATTAAATATTCTTATGATGAATAAGTAACAAATAAAACAGGAATACAACATAAAATTCCTCTTTGTTGAATTAGGCGAAGGAAAACCAAAAAAAGGTTGCGTTGGTATTTGTAATATTAATTTCAATTTAAATAGCAACTTACGCGCGCATGAGCAAAGAATCAATGTCAGTGGACTATGTATTTCAAGCAATGCCAATCCTAATTTAGAATTGCTGGACACAGGGAAACCAACCTGTAAGTACCAACCGCCGTCTAGTATGCGACTACAAACCGAACAGCAGTATTGAATATTATAAAATTTCCACACAGGTAATATCATGCCTCGAACCCTAGACTTTCCGATCTGTTATACAGCACTAACTCCTAGGTTACGTCATGATCTTGTCTGTTTTTGAATTTCGGGCAAAGCTGCACGAGAGCTATCTGCGCTAGCTGTATCTGATACGGAAGTGTCGGCGAAGACAACCATTAACAAGCTCTCCATCCATATCTTGAAGTTCTCTCGTCAGACCGCGTAGTGAAATATCACTGTAATTCTTATAACCCCTATCCGGCATATCCAAGTGGTTAAGACACTCAACTCGTCATCGGAGGGTCGCGCGTTCGAATTCCTGTTGCACCAAACATCCCTGCCCTTTCAGCCATGGGAGACTTTATAATGTGACGGTCAATCCCACTATCAGTTGATAAAAGTTGGTAAAGAGTGATGGTGACTAGCTGCCTTCTCTCTAGGCTTACACTACAAAATTAGGGACGACTAACGCAGATAGGCCTTGTGTAGCTTTGCACAATATTCAAACAAAACTATTTTATTCTAACACGATAAAAATGTAATCAAAAATATATTTTAATTTTAGAGAAACAATAAAATATTAATATAATATAATGAGTTTATTATTATAATTTCTGCCATTTTTCTGGCTGACAGAACGTTATTGTCAGTTTTATATGAAACCTACAGATTTAAAATTATATCAGTGATTTATACAAATCACTTTAGTTGACTGATTTCGAAAATGAAAGAAAGATTAAACCTTGTGGCATCTGTAATAAATGTTATTGATCCTCAGAAAACCTACGAATAAACAGGAATCAGTTAGAAGAGCAGGTGATTCTAGATAAATACGGATCAGTAAGAATAGCAGGTGATTCTAGATAAATACGGATCAGTAAGAATAGCAGGTGATTCTAGATAAACACGAATCAGTTAGAAGAGCAGGTGATTCTAGATAAACACGAATCAGTTAGAATAGCAGGTGATTCTAGATAAACACGGATCAGTTAGAACAGCAGACGATTCTAGATAAACACGAATCAGTTGGAAGAGCAGATGATTCTAGATAAACACGAATCAGTTAGAAGAGCAGACGATTCTAGATAAACACGAATCAATTAGAAGAGCAGACGATTGCAGATAAACACGAATCAATTAGAACAGCAGACGATTCTAGATGAACACGAATCAGTTAGAAGAGCAGATGATTCTAGATAAACACGAATCAGTTAGAACAGCAGGTGATTCTAGATAAACACGAATCAGTTAGAAGAGCAGACGATTCTAGATAAACACGAATCAGTTAGAACAGCAGACGATTCTAGATGGACTTCACTCAATGAAATCCCAATTTTATAATGTGAAGATTTACACTGGCACAGCGGTATGTCTGCGAAATCACACCGCTAAAAACCTAGTTTTAATACCCGTGGTGGGCAGAGAACCTATAGCCCATTGTAGCTGTGTACTTAATTCGAAACAAACAATCAAACTGTAATGTAAGATTCTCATATTTCAAGTAAATGGAATATTTCGTTGAAGTAGGTATTTATAGAGAGTAAATAACCTGGAGTGCTGTAAGATTTTATCGATTTTAATCATTGTAATTTGCTTAGTTTTTAATCAGGCACGTTCACGGATTACCACCGTATTCAATATGCTAAGTACATTATACAACTTTCTAATGAAAATTGTTACAAATTACATAAGTAACTTAGTTTTAGCTTCTTAAACTAAATTATTTTAAATTATTTCCATAAATAAATCACCTAACAGATAAGTTTGTATCTACATCTGACAAGAGGGTGTTTCATTTTCCATCATCTTCGTTGGTTTCATTTTGAAAAGCCTCTCTCCAGATGACATTACGTTAATTGCCAGTAGTGAATAGAAGTAATTGAATCTCATATATATTAATGGAATATATCATGCATCAAACTTGAATTTTTATATTTGCATATACACTATTGCACACCTATTACAAACCCACTTTCTACTGCAGAAATGAAAACAAGAAAGAAACAAACAAACTTATTAACGACCACGGTTTCGCCGATGACCATTAAAAATGGCACATGAGAAAACATTTACACACGTTTAGTATTTGAACTACAACTTTTGATACAACATGTGTGTCTTAACAAAAGTTGGTAGACTTTTAGTAAAGATTACAATAATTTTTATATAAATATTATATATTTTAATAAAAATGTGCTTGTGACAATAGAGTCTGTTTCGTTGCAAGTCTGACTGCTTGTTTGTTTTGAATTTCGCGCAAAGCTACACTGGGGCTATCTGCTCTAGCTGTCCCTAATTTAGCAGTGTAAGACTAGATGGAAGGCAGCTAGACATCACCACCCACCGCTAACTCTTGGGCTACCCTTTATCAACGAATAGTGGGATTGATTGAACCTTATAAAGACCCTACAGCTGAAAGGGCGAGCATGTTTGGTGTGACGGGATTTGAACCCGCGACCCTCGGATTACGAGTCGACCCCCCCTAACCACCTGGCCATGCTTAGTCCGTTAGTAAGTGAACTATTTGTGTAATATAATATGGTCTTTGTTCATTTTCCCCCAGTAGCCCTCGTGTAGCTTTGCGCGAAGTTCAAAACAAAAAAACAGACAAACTCCCTTCTACTGAAATGTATTTTTATTCTACTGTATTTTATCAACGTGCGTGTGTCTGTAGTTTAATACATCACACACATTTACATGTATTGATAGCTTAGCTCAAAGTCTGCTAATAATTTTCCATTATCCCAAAACCCAAGAACTCTATCCATCATTCTGTTTATTTTATTTTCGGTAACTCTTAATCTCTGTGTAGAAAATAAAAATCTCAAAGTGAAGTATCTGATATTGTTTGCGACCTTTATGTATTTATAAGTAAATATCTGATAAAAGTAAATTTAGATAAATATAGGGCCTGGCATGGTCTAGCGCGTTGAGGCGTGCGCTTCGTAATCTGAGGGTCGCGGGTTCACGCCCGAGTCGCGCCAAACATGCTCGCCCTCCCAGCCGTGGGGGCGTTATAATGTGACGGTCAATCCCACTTTTCGTTGGTAAAAGAGTAGCCCAAGAGTTGGCGGTGGGTGGTGATGACTAGCTGCCTTCCCTCTAGTCTTACACTGCTAAATTAGGTACGGCTAGCACAGATAGCCCTCGAGTAGCTTTGTGCGAAATTCCAAAACAAACAAACAAACAGATAAATATAAGCTACAAAGATCTCTTGATATTGTCTCTTCAGTATTTCACCACATGTGTTTTTTTTACTTTCAAACCCCAATTTGAATTTAACGAACATGATTAACGTGAAATTCTGTTCTTGAACCAACGACGCAATTCATTTCTCTATCATTGCCTCTAATGTTCCGGAACTTCCTCTATATTCGGAAGTTTCCGATTGCTCTTTCAGACTCCTCTGAGACAATAATTGTTCATTTCCTTCATCTCGGAGGGAGATAATTCCCTAACTGTGATTTCCTAGTGGAATCTTGGAATAAACAAATTCCAAAATGAAATGCCCTGAAAGTGGTGATGAAAGCTATGCCCCTGGAGTCCTGGGTTTAATTAACTTTTCTTGCTGTCAAGCATAACTACATGTATTCGAGCATCTTATCTCTTAACAGCGGTACAGCCGCAGGGTGAATGTAAAAAAAAAAAAGTCTGTTCACTTCGGAGCAGCTGACTTAACGCCTCACGTGCTCGAGCAAGAACAGTTTTCTTTCAGCAAAAGGGACCAACTGAGGCAGAAAAGCCAATTGACAACGAGAGGAATCGAGTTAGACAGACGTACGAGTTGAGTTTTACAATAAGCTTGTAGTGCCTTCGGTTTTTGTTCCTTTAAAATTCATGTCAATTTCACGTGACTTATTCATTGAAATAACAAAGAAGGACTCGAACATTGTATAAAGTTCGCAGCCAGTTTAAAAATGTGGGAGACAGGGATATTTGTTTTGGTATTAGCGTATAAATTTTAAGAGGATAATTAACTTTGAATACGAATAAAGAATAACTTGTTAATTAATGTCACATATCTAAGCGTATTAATACGTTGTGTCACAGCTATCGTTTATTTACTGTCAGTTTTCAATTTTGCCAAAAGAATCGAGTTAGCTTCTTTCTTCATTTACTTTTGTACAGGAACATTTCGTATAAATTACTGTTGAATTTCTTTAACAACTGTTGTTAGTGTGTTTTGCAGTATAATTTCTGTAGGGCCTATTGAGAAATAATATTTATCTAAGACATTCAAGATTTTCTATATGTGTTTTACTTAAAATGATATATGAGGATATAACTTGAATGATTTAATTCAATAACCTCACTTGGTTAATATATAACTTGTACGAGATAGTAAAAAAGTACTGAGACCGATGAACATGAAATCCACTCCTGTCTCTCTTCAAATTTGAAATTGTGAGTACAAAGTGGTGGTCGAGGTGCTTGAGTTGCAATTTGCGGATCGCAGGTTCGAATCCCGTCACCAAATATACTCGTCATTTCAGCTGTGTGGACATTGTAATGTTACGGTTAGTTCCACTATTCGTTGGTAAAAGAGTAGCCCAAGAGTTGGCGGTGGGTGGTGATGACTAGCTGCCTTCCATCTAGTCTCACACTGCTAAATTAGGGACAGCTAGCACAGCTATCCCTCGTGTAGCTTTGCGCGAAATTAAAAAAAAAAACAAACAACCAACCACCGCTTGATCAAGCTAACTTCTCTCCCGTGTTATCTGATAGAAACGTTATGCCAAGAATTACCGTTTCTAACTGAAACGTTTTTGTTATTTACTCACACAGTAAACAAAAACAGAACTTTAAGAACGTGCAAGAACGACAGAAGTAAATCATACTATAATTTAAGGCTTAGCTTATTATTGGACGCGTTGGTGACAACTTACCCCACTGTTGCTTAGTTCGAACATTCGTATTTTAAACTGCACTTCAGAGGACCGTTCCTCCTATCGCTTTGGTACAGGCAAATGCCAGACGCCTAAAGCTACGTTAATGTCGTAATTTGAAATATTTATTCCAGGCAGTTCTATACAGCAAAAAATAAAAATGTAGAATTTATTAAAAACGCGTAGAGATACGATTGTAATAAGGTGTTTTAATAAACTCAAACTTCGTCTGTTGCTCTGTTCCTTATGAACGAGTACTTCCAGCCTATTAATATAGAATTATTTTGAATAGAAATATCGATATATCTATGCTAGAATCCATTCTTATATCTGGTGCATCACGAATTAACCTCTAAACTAATTAGTTTGTGTAGAATGGATTCTATATATAGTTTTCGTGACACGATAAATATCAGTGCGTGGACCGACCACCACGCCATCTAATGTTCAATAACACCTGCGTGTTAGAAAGTGCTTGTCTTTCACAACGTGGGCTGATAACCAACATGTTTTTTTGGTCTGCAGATAACTGATGGAACATAAGATTGTAAGCACTGCTTCTCGTCTACGTTTTTATATTACTCATTTTTGGAGTGACGGAAGTCAAGTCGATATACATACACATATATATATATATACACATAATAGAATATATTTCTTTTCGAATTTAGGAAATCGATTGATATTTCTCTAAATAAAGACTGGGAAAATATAAAGCTATTTGTTTACTTTAAATTTCTTCAACTTTCGTAGTAATGCAGTTTTAAATATTCGGAGAAACTGAGAGAGTGTGTGTTTTCTTATAGCAAAGCCACATCCGGCTATCTGCTGAGCCCACCGAGGGGAATCGAACCCCTGATTTTAGCGTTGTAAGCCCGTAGACTTACCGCTGTACTAGCGTGGAGCAAGTAAGATAGAAAGAAGACTATTTTTATGTGTTGTTAGATTAATTGTTTGTTTGTTTTGGAATTTCGCACAAAGCTACTCGAGGGCTATCTGTGCTAGCCGTCCCTAATTTAGCAGTGTAAGACTAGAGGGAAGGCAGCTAGTCATCACCACCCACCAACTCTTCGGCTACTCTTTTACCAACGAATAGTGGGATTGACCGTCACATCATAACGCCCCCACGGCTGGGAGGGCCTTGTTAGATTAATACATTTGATGTTTATTATATATGTATTTTATATTGTTATATATTTTTATAATTATTTTTTTTCCACAGACTGAACTATTTGTCAGTCCTTTCTAATAACAACTGTGCTAATGAGTAGATGCTGACTGTTTGTTGGAATAATCACGTGGTTTTCAACAACTAATCAGACGATACAGAGCAACTGTTTGAATTTTATGACTTACTAAAAATATCATTAGAGAACTCGTAATTAATTTGTTTTAGGGTATTACCTTATGAAACAAAATATTGGTAAAGCGTCATGCACACAATCACAATCTGCCTGGGAAAGATGACATTTGAATAGAGTTTCGAAAGCAATTGCAAATACCGAAACGTCGTTCAAATTAATTTTTTTTTCACAGACAGATTCTACGTTTAGAAATACGTAGCGTAAATTTTCATATTTACATACGCAATCTATCAAAGGTTAGGTCCAAACACAAATTTCAAGCGAAAATAAGTTATACTGTACAAAAGAATGACATAGTTTTATTTAATTAATCTATAGATACGTGTAATTTGTTAAATATACGTTTAGATTTCTAAACTGTAAATGATTTGGAAGGATTTATAAGTCGTGAGAGTTGACGTAAACGAATCGTTTTTCAAATAAGACATTAACAATACGTAGGTTTTCTTACTGACGGAATTTGAAAACTAAATTTGAAATAAACGCCACGGTGAAGTTTTATGAACTCATTAGTATAACCAGCGTTCAACCACTGTTCCTTTATCTCATTCTGGCTACACATGAGACTAATTAGAACAACAACAAAACACGAGGTGGAAAGCAGCACTTAGTATTTTTTATGTCCGCTTGATGGCGCGCCAGTCGTGGTATCTTTCAATTACCGGTACAACGAAATGCTATTTAACCAACATGTTTGTTCTGTTAGTTTTGACTTTATAATGTCTTCACAATTTAGGACAATGCATGTAAAGCTTGATTTAAAATGTCAAATGATCTTAGT
Organism: Tachypleus tridentatus; assembly: GCF_004210375.1. Lineage (NCBI taxonomy): Eukaryota > Metazoa > Arthropoda > Merostomata > Xiphosura > Limulidae > Tachypleus > Tachypleus tridentatus. The sequence goes on from NC_134828.1 coordinate 17,209,301, forward strand.
TATGCCACAAAACGTGTCATACGTGTTTATTTATTTGTTTTTACTTGTAATTTCTTACACAATCTCAAAATAATGGCTGACGTAGTTATAAAAAACAAAAGAAAATCTAGTCTAAATAGCACGTATTCCATATTGTCTTCTAGTACTTAAACCTTGACCAAAAACATTTACAAGTACAAAAGGAGTCAAAAGAGAATAAATGGGTCAATAATATAAATATTTTATCGAGAAAAGGCCTAAATTATATAAAATGAATGGCTGTCACAGAAGGTAATATGGATAAACTGACAGAAGGTAAACTGACAATACTTAGACCATTTTTATTGTAACATGATTGTAAATAGAGGGCTAATTTTTATTGTAACATGATTGTAAATAGAGGGCTAATTTTTATTGTAACATGATTGTAAATAGAGGGCTAATTTTTATTGTAACATGATTGTAAAAAGAGGGCTAATTTTTATTGTAACATGATTGTAAATAGAGGGCTAATTTTTATTGTAACATGATTGTAAATAGAGGGCTAATTTTTAGTGTAACATGATTGTAAATAGAGAGCTAATTTTTATTGTAACATGATTGTAAAAAGAGGGCTAATTTCTATTGTAACATGATTGTAAATAGAGGGCTAATTTTTATTGTAACATGAGTGTAAAAAGAGGGCTATTTTTATTATAACGTGATTGTAAAAAAAGGGCTAATTTTTATTGTAACATGATTGTAAATAGAAGGCTAATTTTTATTGTAACACGATTGTAAAAGGAGGGCTAATTTCTATTGTAACATGATTGTAAATAGAGGGCAAATTTTTATTGTAACATGAATGTAAATAGAGGGCTAATTTTTATTGTAACATGATTGTAAAAAGAGGGCAATTTTTTATTGTAACATGATTGTAAAAAGAGGGCTAATTTTTAATGTAACATGATTGTAAAAAGAGGGCTAATTTTTATTGTAACATGATTGTAAATAGAGAGCTAATTGTTATTGTAACATGATTGTAAATAGAGGGCTAATTTTTATTGTAACATGATTGTAAAAAGAGGGCTAATTTTTATTGTAACATGATTGTAAATAGAGGGCTAATTTTTATTGTAACATGATTGTAAATAGAGGGCTAATTTTAGTGTAACATGATTGTAAATAGAGAGCTAATTTTATTGTAACATGATTGTAAAAAGAGGGCTAATTTCTATTGTAACATGATTGTAAATAGAGGGCTAATTTTTATTGTAACATGAGTGTAAAAAGAGGGCTATTTTTATTATAACGTGATTGTAAAAAAAGGGCTAATTTTTATTGTAACATGATTGTAAATAGAAGGCTAATTTTTATTGTAACACGATTGTAAAAGGAGGGCTAATTTCTATTGTAACATGATTGTAAATAGAGGGCAAATTTTTATTGTAACATGAATGTAAATAGAGGGCTAATTTTTATTGTAACATGATTGTAAAAAGAGGGCAATTTTTTATTGTAACATGATTGTAAAAAGAGGGCTAATTTTTAATGTAACATGATTGTAAAAAGAGGGCTAATTTCTATTGTAACATGATTGTAAATAGAGAGCTAATTGTTATTGTAACATGAGTGTAAAAAGAGGGCTATTTTTATTGTAACATGATTGTAAACAGAGGGCTAATTGTTATTGTAACATGAGTGTAAAAAGAGGGCAATTTTTATTGTAACATGATTGTAAACAGAGGGCTAATTTTTATTGTAACATGATTTAAATAGAGGGCTAATTTTTATTGTAACATGATTGTAAACAGAGGGTTAATTTTTATTGTAACATGATTGTAAATAGAGGACTAATTTTTATTGTAACATGATTGTAAAAAGAGGACTAATTTTTATTGTAACATGATTGTAAATATAAGGCTAATTTTTATTGTAACATGATTGTAAAAGAAGGGCTAATTTCTATTGTAACATGATTGTAAATAGAGGGCTAATTTTTAATGTATCATGAGTGTAAAAAGAGGGCTATTTTTATTATAACGTGATTGTAAATAGAGGGATATTTTTTTGTAAAATGATTGTAAAAAGAGGGCTATTTTTATTGTAACATGATTATAAATAGAGGGCTAATTTTTATTGTAAGATGATTGTAAAAAGAGGGTTAATTTTTATTGTAACATGATTGTAAATAGAGGGCAAATTTTTATTGTAACATGAATGTAAATAGAGGGCTAATTTTTATTGTAACATGATTGTAAAAAGAGGGCAATTTTTTATTGTAACATGATTGTAAAAAGAGGGCTAATTTTTAATGTAACATGATTGTAAAAAGAGGGCTAATTTCTATTGTAACATGATTGTAAATAGAGAGCTAATTGTTATTGTAACATGAGTGTAAAAAGAGGGCTATTTTTCTTGTAACATGATTGTAAACAGAGGGCTAATTTTTATTGCAACATGATTGTAAATAGAGGACTAATTTTTATTGTAACATGATTGTTAAAAGAGGACTAATTTTTATTGTAACGTGATTGTAAATAGAGGGCTAATTTTTTCCATATTTGTTCTTGTTTCACGTTTCTATTTATTTCAATATTAGCTCAAAATAAAATGTCATTCAAACTGAAAGTCAAACTCAATCTCTTAAAAAATTATTTCGATGGAGATGCAACGTCTTATGTCACTACTGCCTTCCTTAAAGTCATCAATTTTGGTTTGACGGCTGTTAAAAGGGACTTACTACTACAGTTATTAAAAATATTCATAGACAATATTAATATATGTGCTACGGTTGTCAAATCCTCGTTTAGATTTATTATTTATTTGACGTAGAATTTGTTTCGTTTATTCTGATACCACAATGGCAGTACATACATCTTTCTGACGTCAGTTCCTCTTTCCTCAGACCACAAATCCGGTCCGTGTTTTGTGATAAAATAAAACACGAAGTTTTCATCGACACTAAAAATATGACGTCACAGACATTGAACCTGAACACTATGGCCTACTGTTACAGGGGCTAGAAGGTATGTGAACCTGAACACTATGGCCTACTGTTACAGGGGCTAGAAGGTATGTGAACCTGAACACTATGTCCTACTGTTACAGGGACTAGAAGGTATGTGAACCTGAACACTATGGCCTACTGTTACAGGGGCTAGAAGGTATGTGAACCTGAACACTATGGCCTACTGTTACAGGGGCTAGAAGGTATGTGAACCTGAACACTATGGCCTACTGTTACAGGGGCTAGAAGGTATGTGAACCTGAACACTATGGCCTACTGTTACAGGGGCTAGAAGGTATGTGAACCTGAACACTATGGCCTACTGTTACAGGGGCTAGAAGGTATGATTTGTTTGTTTTCGAATTTCGCGCAAAGCTCCACGAGGACTTTCTCTGCGCTAGCCGTCCCTAATTTAGTCATGTAAGACTAGAGGGAAGACAGCTAATCATCACCACCCACCGCTAACCCTTGGGTTACTCTTTTACCGATGAATATTGGTACTGACCGTCACATTATAACGCCCCACGGTTGAAAGAGCAAGCGTGTTTGGTGAGACAAGTATTCGAACTCGCAACCCTCAGATTACAGTCGAGCGCCTCAACTACCTGGCCATATATGACAGATACGTAATCCCATGGCAAGCATATACTTCGACAATAATAATATTTTTACATGCTGATTTAGCTTGGACCCATCGAAAGAACAACAAACTCTTAACTAAGTAATTCTTTACATATAGGCCCGACGTGGCCAAGCGTGTTAAGGCGTTCGACTCGTAATCCGAGGATCACGGGCTCGAACCCCGGTCGCACCAAACATGCTCGCCCTTTCAGCCGTGGGGACGTTATAGTGTTACAGTCAGTCCCACTTTTCGTTGGTAAAAGAGTAGCCCAAGAGTTGGCGGTGAGTGGTGATGATTAGCTGCCTTCCCTTTAGTCTTATACTGCTAAATTAGGGACGGATAGCGCAGATAGCCCTAGTGTAGCTTTTCGCAAAATTCAAAACAACAAACAAACAAACTCACTTTCGCGATTACACTATATTTCCTGCGCTCAAATTGACGTTTTGAATGAATAAAGAGATTAAAACTTAATTACAGAACGTTCTTCATTAAACCCAATAACCGTTCCTGAAGCTGGTTGAAGTCTTGCTAAAATATAAATTGTATAGTTTAGAGTGATGGAAACCAGTTTTTCTTTCGATTATTCACTTTTATTTACTTCAACGAAAATTATCTTAAATTTAATATAAAGCTGATTTATAGACATCAAGTATTTTGTCAATCCATTTTAACCATGGCAGTTTCACTGGTTTCATTTTATTTACAATTGATAATATATTTTGATACTCACTTGTCATCAATTAGAAACAAATCTCCCTCGGAATCAATACACTTGCCCCTCCAAGAGAAAGTGTCGCCCTCTATCCTAATTGGCGGTTCAAGGCCTTTCTGAAACCACAGGCCCGTCCATTTGGCGGGAAACTGACAACCATAAGATACTGTGATTGGATAAAAAAGAAAGCATATTTCTGAAAATGTAAAATAAATTGGGTAAATAATTAGAAATGTAAAATAACAAATTAGGTAGATAATTGGAAATGTAAAATAACAAATTAGGTATATAATAAAAATGTAATATAACAATTTAGGTAGATAATAAAAAACGTAAAATAACAAATTAGGTAAAATAATAAAAACATGTAAAATAACAATTTAGGAAAATATTTAAAAAAATGTAATACAACAAATTAGGTAGATAATAAAAATGTAAAATAACAAATTAGGTAAATAATAAAAATGTAAAATAACAAATTAGGTAAATAATAAAAATGCCAAATAATAAATTAGGTAAATAATAAAAAATGTAAAATAACAAATTAGGTAAAATAAAAAAATGCCAAATAATAAATTAGGTAAATAACAAAAAATGCCAAATAATAAATTAGGTAAATAATAAAAAATGTAAAATAACAAATTAGGTAAAATACAAAAATGCCAAATAATAAATTAGGTAAATAATAAAAATGCCAAATAATAAATTAGGTAAATAATAAAAAATGTAAAATAATATATTATGATTAACATGTACCCGTCATGCAAATACAAGAGGTGATTTGATACATTGTACTTCTATTTGGGATAAAAAGACTGACAACAAAATATTTTTTGTGAATGTTGTTGTGTTGTGGTTTTTCAATTGTTTTTATTATCAAACAATTATCATTTCAACGGAATAAATAAATATATATAAGCATTAATTATGATAAAAAATCAATAATACACAGACATTAAAACTTGTTAACCAATCCAACGATAGAATAATTAATATTTTCATAATAAATTTTGTTCTAAACAAAATCCTTATGTAGATTTACCGTTTCATTACGCTATTCTCAAACTACAAAGATATCTAATTAAATTTATATATATTTCCAGTTTAATAAGAACAATTAACAAACAACTAGCTGTATTATTAAATAAAGTATTTAATATTTCACGTGATAAAATAAAAAATGTAAGTGTTAATAAAATATACTTTTTATAACATAAAAAATAATCAACCTATTTTAAAATATCTAAAAATATGTGAAAAAAAATCAATAATATTCAAACATTTGATTTCACTGCATTGTACACCACAATTCCATCAAAAGATGTAATCTTTGTTTTAAATTCTTTAACAGAACAGTTCTGTTATCCTTTTATAGAACTGGAAATAAAGAAAACTTAGCTCCAAAAACGTGAAAGATATAATAATAATAATAATAATAACAATAATAATAATAATAATAATAATAATAATAATAATAAGTTTCGAAATTCAAAAATAAAGAAAATCTTTCTTTATCAGACACTGAAAATTGTAATCAATACCAAACTGATTCCATAGGCAGTGTATCTCTCTCTATATTACGGTAAAACTGTAACAAATGAGAAAATCAGTTATTTTCCAGTGTAAATGTATCTTCTTTAGACACTGTAGTACTCTAACGAACATTAAACGGTTTGTTTGTTTGTTTTAATTTCGCGCAAAGCTACACGAGGGCTATCTGCGCTAGTCGTCCCTAATTTACTCACGTAAGACTAGAGGAAAGACAATTAGTCATCACCACCCACCGCTAACCCTTGGGCTACTCTTTTACCAACGAATAGTGGGATTGACCGTCACATTACAACGCCCCCACGGAAGAAACGCCGAGCATGTTTCGTGCGACGGGGATTCGAAGCCGCGACCCTCAGATTACAAGTGGAACGCCTTAATCCACCTGGCCATGCCGGGCACCATATTAAACTGAATTCATAACTATCTCTTGTACAGACACTGTATAACGTAACTGTAACCAATATGAAACTGAGTTCATATATAGTGTAACTCTTTCTTTGTCAAATATCGTAAAACAGTAACGAATATCAAACTGTGTTCTTATCTAGTGGTATGTGGTGCAGCTCTCTCTTTATCAGATATTGTAAAACAGTAACGAATATCAAACTGTGTTCTTATCTAGTGCTATGTGGTGCAGCTCTCTCTTTATTAGACATTGTACAACAGTAACGAATATCAAACTGTGTTCTTATCTAGTGGTATGTGATGCAGCTCTCTCTTTATTAGACATTGTAAAACAGTAACGAATATCAAACTGTGTCCTTATCTAGTGGTATGTGATGCAGCTCTCTCTTTATCAGATATTGTAAAGCAGTAACGAATATCAAACTGTGTCCTTATCTAGTGGTATGTGATGCAGCTCTCTCTTTATCAGATATTGTAAAGCAGTAACGAATATCAAACTGTGTCCTTATCTAGTGGTATGTGATGCAGCTCTCTCTTTATCAGATATTGTAAAACAGTAACGAATATCAAACTGTGTTCTTATCTAGTGGTATGTGGTGCAGCTCTCTCTTTATCAGACATTGTACAACAGTAACGAATATCAAACTGTGTTCTTATCTAGTGGTATGTGATGCAGCTCTCTCTTTATCAGACATTGTAAAACAGTAACGAATATCAAACTGTGTTCTTATCTAGTGGTATGTGGTGCAGCTCGCTCTTTATCAGACATTGTAAAACAGTAACGAATATCAAACTGTGTTCTTATCTAGTGGTATGTGATGCAGCTCTCTCTTTATTAGACATTGTAAAACAGTAACGAATATCAAACTGTGTTCTTATCTAGTGGTATGTGATGCAGCTCTCTCTTTATCAGACATTGTAAAACAGTAACGAATATCAAACTGTGTTCTTATCTAGTGGTATGTGGTGCAGCTCTCTCTTTATCAGACATTGTAAAACAGTAACGAATATCAAACTGTGTCCTTATCTAGTGGTATGTGGTGCAGCTCTCTCTTTATCAGACATTGTAAAACAGTAACGAATATCAAACTGTGTTCTTATCTAGTGGTATGTGGTGCAGCTCGCTCTTTATCAGACATTGTAAAACAGTAACGAATATCAAACTGAATTTTTGTCTACTGCGTCTCTGATTTTATCAGACATGAAAAACGATAACGAATATCGTACGCAGTTCTTATCGAGTCTAACTTTCTGTTTATGAGCCTGTATAAAACAGTAACAAGTATCAGTTTCAGTTCTTATCAAATTCTTATCTAAAGTAACCATCCCGAGGTCAGACACTACAGAACTGTAATGTCTGATATCAAACAGAGTGCTTATCCAATATAACTCTTCCTTTAACACACAGTAAAACTGTAACAAATATCAAACAGAGTGCTTATCCAATATAACTACTCCTTTAACAGACAGTAAAACTGTAACAAATATCAAACAGAGTGCTTATCCAATATAACTCTTCCTTTAACAGACAGTAAAACTGTAACAAATATCAAACAGAGTGCTTATCCAATATAACTCTTCCTTTAACAGACAGTAAGACTGCAACAAATATCAAACAGAGTGCTTATCCAATATAACTCTTCCTTTAACAGACAGTAAAACTGTAACAAATATCAAACAGAGCGCTTATCCAATATAACTCTTCCTTTAACAGACAGTAAAACTGTAACAAATATCAAACAGAGTGCTTATACAATATAACTCTTCCTTTAACAGACAGTAAAACTGTAACAAATATCAAACAAAGTGCTTATCCAATATAACTCTTCCTTTAACAGACAGTAAAACTGTAACAAATATCAAACAGAGTGCTTATCCAATATAACTCTTCCTTTAACAGACAGTAAAACTGTAACAAATATCAAACAGAGTGCTTATCCAATATAACTCTTCCTTTAACAGACAGTTAAACTGTAAAAAATATCAAACAGAGTGCTTATCCAATATAACTCTTCCTTTAACAGACAGTAAAACTGTAACAAATATCAAACAGAGTGCTTATCCAATATAACTCTTCCTCTAACAGACAGTAAAACTGTAACAAATATCAAACAGAGCGCTTATCCAATATAACTCTTCCTTTAACAGACAGTAAAACTGTAACAAATATCAAACAGAGTGCTTATACAATATAACTCTTCCTTTAACAGACAGTAAAACTGTAACAAATATCAAACAGAGTGCTTATCCAATATAACTCTTCCTTTAACAGACAGTAAAACTGTAACAAATATCAAACAGAGTGCTTATCCAATATAACTCTTCCTTTAACACACAGTAAAACTGTAACAAATATCAAACTGAGTGCTTATCTAATATAACTCTTCCTTTAACAGACAGTAAAACTGTAACAAATATCAAACAGAGTGCTTATCCAATATAACTCTTCCTTTAACAGACAGTAAAACTGTAACAAATATCAAACTGAGTGCTTATCTAATATAACTCTTACTTTAACAGACAGTAAAACTGTAACAAATATCAAAGTGAGTTCTTGACTAGTGTAACTCTCTCTTTATCAGACACTGTAAAACTGCTACGAATATCAAACTGACTTTCTATCTAGTTCTTATCTTGTGTAACTCTATCTTTATCAGACACTATTGAACTATAACGAATATCAAACTGACTTTCTATCTAGTTCTTATCTTGTGTAACTCTATCTTTATCAGACACTATTGAACTATAACGAATATCAAACTGAATTTCTATCTAGTTCTTATCTTGTGTAACTCTATCTTTATCAGACACTATTGAACTATAACGAATATCAAACTGACTTATATCTAGTTCTTATCTTGTGTAACTGTATCTTTATCAGACACTATTGAACTATAACGAATATCAAACTGACTTTCTATCTAGTTCTTATCTTGTGTAACTCTATCTTTATCAGACACTATTGAACTATAACGAATATCAAACTGACTTTCTATCTAGTTCTTATCTTGTGTAACTCTATCTTTATCAGACACTATTGAACTATAACGAATATCAAACTGAATTTCTATCTAGTTCTTATCTTGTGTAACTCTATCTTTATCAGACACTATTGAACTATAACGAATATCAAACTGACTTTCTATCTAGTTCTTATCTTGTGTAACTTTATCTTTATCAGACACTATTGAACTATAACGAATATCAAACTGACTTTTTATCTAGTTCTTATCCTGTGTAACTCTATCTTCATCAGATACAGTAAAACCGTAACAAATATTAAACTGAGTCCTGAGTAGTGTACTTCTCTCTTCTCAGAGCCTGTAAAACTATAACGCATATGAAACGTAGTTATAAACTATTGTAACTCTGTATTTATTAGACAGGATACAAGCGAAAAAATATATAAAATTGACTTCTTACCAAGTGTGATTCCCTTTTTGTCAAACATTGTAAAAGATTAACGTATATCAAACTCTTTATTTAAATGGAATAGTTTTCCATGTATCAATCACTTTGATACTGTAGGTCATAACAAACGTAGTTCTTAACTAAACTAACTTTCATTTTATATGACACCGTAAAACTTTAACGAATATTAAACTGAGTTTTCATCTGGTGTAACTCTCTCTTGAACAGACAATGTAAAACCCTAAATAATCGAAAATTACCAGTCACTGTAAACCATACGAAATATCAAACTTTGCTCTCAAATATGGTAACAAATTATTCGCAACATACTGTAAAACCGTAACGAATTATAGTTTTTATCTAGTGTACCCCTATGTTTATCAGACATTGTAAAACTGTCACAAATATCAGTTTAAGTCCTTATCTATTTGTTATTCAATGTACGTCTCTCCTTATCAGATACTGTAAAACCATAACGAACATTAAACTAAGTTCTCACTTATTGTAATTCTGTTTCACTCACATACTGTACAACGTAACAAATATTAAACTGAGTTCTTAACTAATGTAACTCTGAAAACCCGTAAGGGGTATCAAACTGTATTTTTATATAAAGTAACTCTATCAGACACTGGAAAACGGTAAGTTTATCAAACTGTATTTTTATACAGAATAATATACAACCCGAGTTCTTATCAAGTGTAACAGTGTCTTTATCAGACATTGTACAACAGTAACAAATAACACACAGAGTTTTATTCAGTGTAATTATTTATCAGATTTTCTTAAACCGTAAAATATAAAACTGAGTTTTCACCCAGTGTAGTTCTCTGTTTATCAGATACAAAATTTAATAAGGAAATTGAAACTGAGTGTTGTTGTTTTGAATTTTATATCTTTTTTAACTATGTCTTTCTTAGACATCGTTATCTGAACATTCTATTTAACAGTCACTATAAAACTTTAACTACTATTAAAGTACGTTTTTCTCTAGTGTAACTTTTCCTTCATCAGAGACCGTAAAACTGTAAAGATAACTTTTCCTTTATCAGAGACCGTAAAACTGTAAAGATAACTTTTCCTTTATCAGAGACCGTAAAACTGTAAAGATAACTTTTCCTTTATCAGAGACCTTAAAACTGTAAAGATAACTTTTCCTTTATCAGAGACCGTAAAACTGTAAAGATAACTTTTCTTTCATCAGAGACCGTAAAACTGTAAAGATAACTTTTCTTTTATCAGAGACCGTAAAACTGTAAAGATAACTTTTCCTTTATCAGAGACCGTAAAACTGTAAAGATAACTTTTCCTTTATCAGAGACCGTAAAACTGTAAAGATAACTTTTCCTTTATCAGAGACCTTAAAACTGTAAAGATAACTTTTCCTTTATCAGAGACCGTAAAACTGTAAAGATAACTTTTCCTTTATCAGAGACCGTAAAACTGTAAAGATAACTTTTCCTTTATCAGAGACCGTAAAACTGTAAAGATAACTTTTCCTTTATCAGAGACCGTAAAACTGTAAAGATAACTTTTCCTTTATCAGAGACCTTAAAACTGTAAAGATAACTTTTCCTTTATCAGAGACCGTAAAACTGTAAAGATAACTTTTTCTTTATCAGAGACCATAAAACTGTAAAGAATATAAAACAAAGAATTTTATCTACTGTAAATCTCTACTTATTAAAACTGTAGAACGGTAATGAATGACAGAGTTGTATTGTAGAGACTACGGAAATTTAAAAACTTTAATTAACATAGAGTCAAAGAAGAACGATTGCGTCATCTCACGTAACATTGTTTGTTTGTTTGTTTGTTTTTTGAATTTCGCACAAAGCTACTCGAGGGCTATCTGCGCTAGCCATCCCTAATTTAGCAGTGTAAGACTAGAGGGAAGGCAGCTAGTCATCACCACCCACCGTCAGGCCAACAGTTAGATATTAGATCATTAATTAGTATACGTATAGAGGTGGTCCTTTATATTTGTTCAATATTACTTTGAGTTATTGTATAAGTAAAACTTTGATTTCGCGTTTGTTTGTATTTGTTTCCCTACTTAATGTGTTGGCGTTTTCTGATTTGATTTGTAGTGTTCAAAAAACGTGGGAATATGTTTTTGTTTTCTTTTCATTGAATTTGGTTTCTATTTTCTTGGTTGTATCTTCAATAAAGAAGTCGTGACAGAGTTGTCGCATTGTATTTTATAAATATTGTTTGTGTTGTGTTTGTCTCTGGATTTTCATTTACGAACTATTTTTGAAGGTTGAATTCAGCTTTAATTTTTCGGGTGCCTATAGTTTTGTATCTGTGTTTGTTTGGTTTCTTAATATGTCCTGTTTTTACTTTTTTATTTTCTGAACCCCAGGGAGCGTATAATTCGGTATGAGTGATTTTTTTTCTGTGGATTTCTGTTTTTAATCATGCATCGGTTCTTGTGATCTTGAAGTTGATAAATGCTATTTAGTTAGATTTAGTATGTGTCATAAAAATGTTGGCTAGAACTGGCGACATGGGATTACCCACACTTAAGTCATTCATCTATATACAGTTTTCTAATAGATGTACTCAGTTTTACCTGGAAAGAATAGTCGTTGGTCACATGTGTGGCCACTAAGTTTGAAACTGCCTTTGTTAACCTGAAGATGACCTAATAAGGTCGAAACGTGTGTCTTCTAGTTTATTTTAACTAAAGTTTTTAATACCTATACCAGACATTTATGCAGTTCATTTTTACTTCAAGCGGGTTTCTTCTCACAGTGAATAAATATACCTTAATTACATAGTAAAACTGTCATAGTCACATATTGTGAGTCTTTTAATGAATACTAAACAATGTTTAGTACTCATTAAAAGAACATTCTCTACTTTCATTCTTTCTTTATCACAGACTATATTTATGTAGTGAAAATGAAACTGAGTTCTTATCTAGTGTAAATTTCTCCTTACGAGACACTGTACAATGAAACTGAGTTCTTATCTAGTGTAAATTTCTCCTTACGAGACACTGTACAATGAAACTGAGTTCTTATCTAGTGTAAATTTCTCCTTACGAGACACTGTACAATGAAACTGAGTTCTTATCTAGTGTAAATTTCTCCTTACGAGACACTGTACAATGAAACTGAGTTCTTATCTAGTGTAAATTTCTCCTTACGAGACACTGTACAATGAAACTGAGTTCTTATCTAGTGTAAATGTCTCTTTACGAGACACTGTACAATGAAACTGAGTTCTTATCTAGCGTAAATTTCTCCTTACGAGACACTGTACAATGAAACTGAGTTCTTATCTAGTGTAAATTTCTCCTTACGAGACACTGTACAATAAAACTGAGTTCTTATCTAGTGTAAATTTCTCCTTACGACACACTGTACAATGAAACTGAGTTCTTATCTAGTGTAAATTTCTCCTTACGAGACACTGTACAATGAAACTGAGTTCTTATCTAGTGTAAATGTCTCTTTACGAGACACTGTACAATGAAACTGAGTTCTTATCTAGTGTAAATTTCTCCTTACGAGACACTGTACAATGAAACTGAGTTCTTATCTAGTGTAAATTTCTCCTTACGAGACACTGTACAATGAAACCGAGTTCTTATCTAGTGTAAATTTCTCCTTACGAGACACTGTACAATGAAACTGAGTTCTTATCTAGTGTAAATTTCTCCTTACGAGACACTGAAACTGAGTTCTTATCTAGTGTAAATTTCTCCTTACGAGACACTGTACAATGAAACTGAGTTCTTATCTAGTGTAAATTTCTCCTTACGAGACACTGTACAATGAAACTGAGTTCTTATCTAGTGTAAATTTCTCCTTACGAGACACTGTACAATGAAACTGAGTTCTTATCTAGTGTAAATTTCTCCTTACGAGACACTGTACAATGAAACTGAGTTCTTATCTAGTGTAAATTTCTCCTTACGAGACACTGTACAATGAAACTGAGTTCTTATCTAGTGTAAATTTCTCCTTACGAGACACTGTACAATGAAACTGAGTTCTTATCTAGTGTAAATTTCTCCTTGCGACACACTGTACAATGAAACTGAGTTTTTATCTAGTGTAAATTTCTCCTTGCGACACACTGTACAATGAAACTGAGTTCTTATCTAGTGTAAATTTCTTCTTACGAGACACTGTACAATGAAACTGAGTTCTTATCTAGTGTAAATTTCTCCTTACGAGACACTGTACAATGAAACTGAGTTCTTATCTAGTGTAAATTTCTCCTTACGAGACACTGTACAATGAAACTGAGTTCTTATCTAGTGTAAATTTCTCCTTTACGAGACACTGTACAATGAAACTGAGTTCTTATCTAGTGTAAATTTCTCCTTACGAGACACTGTACAATGAAACTGAGTTCTTATCTAGTGTAAATTTCTCCTTACGAGACACTGTACAATGAAACTGAGTTCTTATCTAGTGTAAATTTCTCCTTACGAGACACTGTACAATGAAACTGAGTTCTTATCTATTGTAAATTTCTCCTTACGAGACACTGTACAATGAAACTGAGTTCTTATCTATTGTAAATTTCTCCTTACGAGACACTGTACAATGGAACTGAGTTCTTATCTAGTGTAAATTTCTCCTTGCGACACACTGTACAATGAAACTGAGTTCTTATCTAGTGTAAATTTCTGCTTGCGACACACTGTACAATGAAACTGAGTTCTTATCTAGTGTAAATTTCTCCTTACGAGACACTGTACAATGAAACTGAGTTCTTATCTAGTGTAAATTTCTCCTTACGAGACACTGTACAATGAAACTGAGTTCTTATCTATTGTAAATTTCTCCTTACGAGACACTGTACAATGAAACTGAGTTCTTATCTAGTGTAAATTTCTCCTTACGACACACTGTACAATGAAACTGAGTTCTTATCTATTGTAAATTTCTCCTTACGAGACACTGTACAATGAAACTGAGTTCTTATCTAGTGTAAATTTCTCCTTACGAGACACTGTACAATGAAACTGAGTTCTTATCTATTGTAAATTTCTCCTTACGAGACACTGTACAATGAAACTGAGTTCTTATCTAGTGTAAATTTCTCCTTACGAGACACTGTACAATGAAACTGAGTTCTTATCTAGTGTAAATGTCTCTTTACGAGACACTGTACAATGAAACTGAGTTCTTATCTAGTGTAAATTTCTCCTTACGAGACACTGTACAATGAAACTGAGTTCTTATCTAGTGTAAATTTCTCCTTACGAGACACTGTACAATGAAACTGAGTTCTTATCTAGTGTAAATTTCTCCTTACGAGACACTGTACAATGAAACTGAGTTCTTATCTAGTGTAAATTTCTCCTTACGAGACACTGTACAATGAAACTGAGTTCTTATCTAGTGTAAATTTCTCCTTACGAGACACTGTACAATGAAACTGAGTTCTTATCTAGTGTAAATGTCTCTTTACGAGACACTGTACAATGAAACTGAGTTCTTATCTAGTGTAAATTTCTCCTTACGAGACACTGTACAATGAAACTGAGTTCTTATCTAGTGTAAATTTCTCCTTACGAGACACTGTACAATGAAACTGAGTTCTTATCTAGTGTAAATTTCTCCTTACGAGACACTGTACAATGAAACTGAGTTCTTATCTAGTGTAAATTTCTCCTTACGAGACACTGTACAATGAAACTGAGTTCTTATCTAGTGTAAATTTCTCCTTACGAGACACTGTACAATGAAACTGAGTTCTTATCTAGTGTAAATTTCTCTTTACGAGACACTGTACAATGAAACTGAGTTCTTATCTAGTGTAAATTTCTCCTTACGAGACACTGTACAATGAAACTGAGTTCTTATCTAGTGTAAATTTCTCCTTACGAGACACTGTACAATGAAACTGAGTTCTTATCTAGTGTAAATTTCTCCTTACGAGACACTGTACAATGAAACTGAGTTCTTATCTATTGTAAATTTCTCCTTACGAGACACTGTACAATGAAACTGAGTTCTTATCTAGTGTAAATTTCTCCTTGCGACACACTGTACAATGAAATTGAGTTTTTATCTAGTGTAAATTTCTCCTTGCGACACACTGTACAATGAAACTGAGTTCTTATCTAGTGTAAATTTCTCCTTACGAGACACTATACAATGAAACTGAGTTCTTATCTAGTGTAAATTTCTCCTTGCGACACACTGTACAATGAAACTGAGTTCTTATCTAGTGTAAATTTCTCCTTGCGACACACTGTACAATGAAACTGAGTTCTTATCTAGTGTAAATTTCTCCTTGCGACACACTGTACAATGAAACTGAGTTCTTATCTAGTGTAAATTTCTCCTTACGAGACACTGTACAATGAAACTGAGTTCTTATCTTGTGTAAATTTCTCCTTACGAGGCACTGTACAATGAAACTGAGTTCTTATCTAGTGTAAATTTCTCCTTACGAGACACTGTACAATGAAACTGAGTTCTTATCTAGTGTAAATTTCTCCTTGCGACACACTGTACAATGAAACTGAGTTCTTATCTAGTGTAAATTTCTCCTTACGAGACACTGTACAATGAAACTGAGTTCTTATCTAGTGTAAATTTCTCCTTACGACACACTGTACAATGAAACTGAGTTCTTATCTAGTGTAAATTTCTCCTTACGAGACACTGTACAATGAAACTGAGTTCTTATCTATTGTAAATTTCTCCTTACGAGACACTGTACAATGAAACTGAGTTCTTATCTAGTGTAAATTTCTCCTTACGAGACACTGTACAATGAAACTGAGTTCTTATCTAGTGTAAATTTCTCCTTACGACACACTGTACAATGAAACTGAGTTCTTATCTAGTGTAAATTTCTCCTTACGAGACACTGTACAATGAAACTGAGTTCTTATCTAGTGTAAATTTCTCCTTACGAGACACTGTACAATGAAACTGAGTTCTTATCTAGTGTAAATTTCTCCTTACGAGACACTGTACAATGAAACTGAGTTCTTATCTAGTGTAAATTTCTCCTTACGACACACTGTACAATGAAATTGAGTTTTTATCTAGTGTAAATTTCTCCTTGCGACACACTGTACAATGAAACTGAGTTCTTATCTAGTGTAAATTTCTCCTTACGAGACACTGTACAATGAAACTGAGTTCTTATCTAGTGTAAATTTCTCCTTGCGACACACTGTACAATGAAACTGAGTTCTTATCTAGTGTAAATTTCTCCTTGCGACACACTGTACAATGAAACTGAGTTCTTATCTAGTGTAAATTTCTCCTTGCGACACACTGTACAATGAAACTGAGTTCTTATCTAGTGTAAATTTCTCCTTACGAGACACTGTACAATGAAACTGAGTTCTTATCTTGTGTAAATTTCTCCTTACGAGGCACTGTACAATGAAACTGAGTTCTTATCTAGTGTAAATTTCTCCTTACGAGACACTGTACAATGAAACTGAGTTCTTATCTAGTGTAAATTTCTCCTTACGACACACTGTACAATGAAACTGAGTTCTTATCTAGTGTAAATTTCTCCTTACGAGACACTGTACAATGAAACTGAGTTCTTATCTAGTGTAAATTTCTCCTTACGACACACTGTACAATGAAACTGAGTTCTTATCTAGTGTAAATTTCTCCTTACGAGACACTGTACAATGAAACTGAGTTCTTATCTATTGTAAATTTCTCCTTACGAGACACTGTACAATGAAACTGAGTTCTTATCTAGTGTAAATTTCTCCTTACGAGACACTGTACAATGAAACTGAGTTCTTATCTAGTGTAAATTTCTCCTTACGACACACTGTACAATGAAACTGAGTTCTTATCTAGTGTAAATTTCTCCTTACGAGACACTGTACAATGAAACTGAGTTCTTATCTATTGTAAATTTCTCCTTACGAGACACTGTACAATGAAACTGAGTTCTTATCTATTGTAAATTTCTCCTTACGAGACACTGTACAATGAAACTGAGTTCTTATCTAGTGTAAATTTCTCCTTACGACACACTGTACAATGAAACTGAGTTCTTATCTAGTGTAAATTTCTCCTTACGACACACTGTACAATGAAACTGAGTTCTTATCTAGTGTAAATTTCTCCTTACGAGACACTGTACAATGAAACTGAGTTCTTATCTAGTGTAAATGTCTCTTTACGAGACACTGTACAATGAAACTGAGTTCTTATCTAGTGTAAATTTCTCCTTACGAGACACTGTACAATGAAACTGAGTTCTTATCTAGTGTAAATTTCTCCTTACGAGACACTGTACAATGAAACTGAGTTCTTATCTAGTGTAAATTTCTCCTTACGAGACACTGTACAATGAAACTGAGTTCTTATCTAGTGTAAATTTCTCCTTACGAGACACTGTACAATGAAACTGAGTTCTTATCTAGTGTAAATTTCTCCTTACGAGACACTGTACAATGAAACTGAGTTCTTATCTAGTGTAAATGTCTCTTTACGAGACACTGTACAATGAAACTGAGTTCTTATCTAGTGTAAATTTCTCCTTACGAGACACTGTACAATGAAACTGAGTTCTTATCTAGTGTAAATTTCTCCTTACGAGACACTGTACAATGAAACTGAGTTCTTATCTAGTGTAAATTTCTCCTTACGAGACACTGTACAATGAAACTGAGTTCTTATCTAGTGTAAATTTCTCCTTACGAGACACTGTACAATGAAACTGAGTTCTTATCTAGTGTAAATTTCTCCTTACGAGACACTGTACAATGAAACTGAGTTCTTATCTAGTGTAAATGTCTCTTTACGAGACACTGTACAATGAAACTGAGTTCTTATCTAGTGTAAATTTCTCCTTACGAGACACTGTACAATGAAACTGAGTTCTTATCTAGTGTAAATTTCTCCTTACGAGACACTGTACAATGAAACTGAGTTCTTATCTAGTGTAAATTTCTCCTTACGAGACACTGTACAATGAAACTGAGTTCTTATCTATTGTAAATTTCTCCTTACGAGACACTGTACAATGAAACTGAGTTCTTATCTAGTGTAAATTTCTCCTTGCGACACACTGTACAATGAAATTGAGTTTTTATCTAGTGTAAATTTCTCCTTGCGACACACTGTACAATGAAACTGAGTTCTTATCTAGTGTAAATTTCTTCTTACGAGACACTGTACAATGAAACTGAGTTCTTATCTAGTGTAAATTTCTCCTTACGAGACACTGTACAATGAAACTGAGTTCTTATCTAGTGTAAATTTCTCCTTACGAGACACTGTACAATGAAACTGAGTTCTTATCTAGTGTAAATGTCTCTTTACGAGACACTGTACAATGAAACTGAGTTCTTATCTAGTGTAAATTTCTCCTTACGAGACACTGTACAATGAAACTGAGTTCTTATCTAGTGTAAATTTCTCCTTACGAGACACTATACAATGAAACTGAGTTCTTATCTAGTGTAAATTTCTCCTTGCGACACACTGTACAATGAAACTGAGTTCTTATCTAGTGTAAATTTCTCCTTGCGACACACTGTACAATGAAACTGAGTTCTTATCTAGTGTAAATTTCTCCTTGCGACACACTGTACAATGAAACTGAGTTCTTATCTAGTGTAAATTTCTTCTTACGAGACACTGTACAATGAAACTGAGTTCTTATCTTGTGTAAATTTCTCCTTACGAGGCACTGTACAATGAAACTGAGTTCTTATCTAGTGTAAATTTCTCCTTACGAGACACTGTACAATGAAACTGAGTTCTTATCTAGTGTAAATTTCTCCTTGCGACACACTGTACAATGAAACTGAGTTCTTATCTAGTGTAAATTTCTCCTTACGAGACACTGTACAATGAAACTGAGTTCTTATCTAGTGTAAATTTCTCCTTACGACACACTGTACAATGAAACTGAGTTCTTATCTAGTGTAAATTTCTCCTTACGAGACACTGTACAATGAAACTGAGTTCTTATCTATTGTAAATTTCTCCTTACGAGACACTGTACAATGAAACTGAGTTCTTATCTATTGTAAATTTCTCCTTACGAGACACTGTACAATGAAACTGAGTTCTTATCTAGTGTAAATTTCTCCTTACGACACACTGTACAATGAAACTGAGTTCTTATCTAGTGTAAATTTCTCCTTACGACACACTGTACAATGAAACTGAGTTCTTATCTAGTGTAAATTTCTCCTTACGAGACACTGTACAATGAAACTGAGTTCTTATCTAGTGTAAATTTCTCCTTACGACACACTGTACAATGAAACTGAGTTCTTATCTAGTGTAAATTCTTCGTGACGACAAGAAACCCACTTTAAGTAAAAATGTGTCTCAAGAAAGCTGGTATGGGTATTAAACCTTTTATTAAAATATAGCAGATAATAACGTTTCAACCATCTTAGGTCAACGTGAAGATCACCTTAGAAGATCTTTGTACTCTAATAGGGCAATTCTCTTTAGCAGACTTTGAAACACTGTGACAAATATTAATTTGAATTTTTTCACACGATATATTTATAAAAAATGTAAAAAGTTAATGAATGCCAAACTTTTTTAAGTCTCACATGTGTCCTTTTTATACATTGTAAAACATAACAAATATCCACGTGAACTCTTAGATAATATAATTATGTGTCTGCCAGTTACTTTAATACCGTAATAAATCTTAAACTGAGCTTTGTATGGCGTTGCTGTTTTTTTCTCAGGCTATGAAAATCCGTAACGAATATCAAACTGAGTTCTTACCTGGTTCAACTCTAATATTCCCGACACTTCCACATGTAAGTTTGGCCCGGCTTGGCCAGGCGTGATGAGGCATTCGAGTGGTAATCCGAGGGTCGCGTGTTCGAATCCCCGTTGCACCAAACATTTTCGTCCTTTCAGCCATGGGGGCGTTATAATGTGACGGTCAATCCCATTATTCGTTAGTAAAAAAATAGCCCAAAAGTTGGCGGTGGGTGGTGATGACTAGCTGCCTTCCCTCTAGTCTTACACTGATAAATTAGGGACGGCTAACACATATAGCCCTCGAGTAGCTTTGTGCAAAATTCACAAAACAAACAAACAAACAACTCTTTTATGTCAGGTTGTCTGAAGCTGTAACGAATATTAAACTCTATTGATTAATATTGAATATCATTTACTGTAACTCTGTCTTGATCAAAAACTGTATTATAAGGGAACATATAAAATAAGCATAAAAATCCATAAGGTCAAACAGCTCTTTCACGCGATTGGTTGTGCACAAAAAGTTTAAAATGTTTCTAGTCTACATGAAATCATTTAATTTTTTTGAGAGACGAACACGCGATGTGTTGTAGTACGACACGATCATATATATGTCTGTTCACTAGTGCCACGCGATGTGTTGTAATACGACACGATCATATATATGTCTGTTCACTAGTGCCACGCGATGTGTTGTAATACGACACGATCATATATATGTCTGTTCACTAGTGCCAAACTTCTCCCATTTTTAGGTTGTTCGGAAGTAGAAACTTCAACATTAGACTAAACTCAATACGTGATATTATGTAATATTAAGTAAGCAAGTAACCTTAAACTGTGTTGTAGACATAGGACCAGTAACCCTAAACTGTGTTGTAAACATAGGACCAGTAACCCTAAACTGTGTTGTAAACATAGGACCAGTAACCCTAAATTATGTTGTAAACATAGGACCAGTAACCCTAAATTTTGTTGTAAACATAGGACCAGTAACCCTAAATTATGTTGTAAACATAGGACCAGTAACCCTAAATTATGTTGTAAACATAGGACCAGTAAACCTAAACTGTGTTGTAAACATAGGACCAGTAACCCTAAATTATGTTGTAAACATAGGACCAGTAACCCTAAACTTTGTTGTAAACATAGGACCAGTAATCCTAAACTGTGTTGTAAACATAGGACCAGTAACCCTAAATTATGTTGTAAACATAGGACCAGTAACCTTAAACTATATTGTAAGCATAGGACCAGTAACCCTAAACTGTGTTGTAAACATAGGACCAGTAACCCTAAACTGTGTTGTAAACATAGGACCAGTAACCATAAATTATGTTGTAAACATAGGACCAGTAACCCTAAATTATGTTGTAAACATAGGACCAGTAACCCTAAACTTTGTTGTAAACATAGGACCAGTAATCCTAAACTGTGTTGTAAACATAGGACCAGTAACCCTAAATTATGTTGTAAACATAGGACCAGTAACCTTAAACTATATTGTAAGCATAGGACCAGTAACCCTAAACTGTGTTGTAAACATAGGACCAGTAACCCTAAACTGTGTTGTAAACATAGGACCAGTAACCATAAATTATGTTGTAAACATAGGACCAGTAACCCTAAATTATGTTGTAAACATAGGACCAGTAACCCTAAACTGTGTTGTAAACATAGGACCAGTAACCCTAAACTGTGTTGTAAACATAGGACCAGTAACACTAAACTGTGTTGTAAACATAGGACCAATAACCCTAAATTATGTTGTAAACATAGGACCAGTAACCCTAAATTATGTTGAAAACATAGGACCAGTAACCCTAAACTGTGTTGTAAACATAGGACCTGTAACCTTAAACTGTGTTGTAAATATAATACCAGTAACCACAAACTATGTTGTAAGCATAGGACCAGAAACCCTAAACTGTGTTGTAAACATAGGACCAGTAACCTTAAACTGTGTTGTAAATATAATACCAGTAACCACAAACTATGTTGTAAGCATAGGACCAGTAACCCTAAACTGTGTTGTAAACATAGGACCAGTAACCTTAAACTGTGTTGTAAACATAGGACCAGTAACCCTAAACTGTGTTGTAAACATAGAACCAGTAACCCTAAATTATGTTGTAAACATAGGACCAGTAACCCTAAATTATGTTGTAAACATAGGACCAGTAACCATAAATTATGTTGTAAATATAGGACCAGTAACCCTAAATTATGTTGTAAACATAGGACCAGTAACCCTAAATTATGTTGTAAACATAGAACCAGTAACCCTAAATTATATTGTAAACATAGGACCAGTAACCTTAAACTATGTTGTAAGCATAGGGCCAGTAACCCTAAACTGTGTTGTAAACATAGGACCTGTAACCTTAAACTGTGTTGTAAATATAATACCAGTAACCACAAACTATGTTGTAAGCATAGGACCAGTAACCCTAAACTGTGTTGTAAACATAGGACCAGTAACCCTAAACTGTGTTGTAAACATAGGACCAGTAACCCTAAATTATGTTGTAAATATAATACCAGTAACCACAAACTATGTTGTAAACATAGGACCAATAACCTTAAACTGTGTTGTAAACATAGGACCAGTAACCCTAAACTGTGTTGTAAACATAGGACCAGTAACCCTAAATTATGTTGTAAACATAAGACCAGTAACCCTAAATTATATTGTAAACATAGGACCAGTAACCCTAAAATGTATTGTAAACATAGGACCAGTAACCCTAAAATGTATTGTAAACATAGGACCAGTAACCTTAAAATGTGCTGTAAACATAGGAGAAGTAAACCTAAAATGTGTTATAAATATACAATGTGCTATAAATTTTGTACAAAATCGAAGGAAGTGAAGGGAATATAAAAGAGGACACATTTATTAACTTCAGAGTTAATACTTCCAAAGTCTGACATGATCATGTC
Organism: Tachypleus tridentatus; assembly: GCF_004210375.1. Taxonomy (NCBI): domain Eukaryota; kingdom Metazoa; phylum Arthropoda; class Merostomata; order Xiphosura; family Limulidae; genus Tachypleus; species Tachypleus tridentatus. Next base: position 17,232,613 of record NC_134828.1, read on the forward strand.
TACATTTTCAACACCTTAATCCAGAGTTAATACTTCCAAAGTCTGACATGATCGTCTCTACATTTTCAACACCTTAATTCAGAGTTAATACTTCCAATGTCTGACATGATCATGTCTACATTTTCAACACCTTAATTCAGAGTTAATACTTCCAAAGTCTGACATGATCATGTCTACATTTTCAACACCTTAATTCAGAGTTAATACTTCCAAAGTCTGACATGATCATGTCTACATTTTCAACACCTTAATCCAGAGTTAATACTTCCAAAGTCTGACATGATCATGTCTACATTTTCAACACTTTAATCCAGAGTTAATACTTCCAAAGTCTGACATGATCATGTCTACATTTTCAACACCTTAATTCAGAGTTAATACTTCCAAAGTCTGACATGATCGTCTCTACATTTTCAACACCTTAATTCAGAGTTAATACTTCCAAAGTCTGACATGATCGTTTCTACATTTTCAACACCTTAATTCAGAGTTAACACTTCCAAAGTCTGACATGATCGTTTCTACATTTTCAACACCTTAATTCAGAGTTAATACTTCCAAAGTCTGACATGATCATGTCTACATTTTCAACACCTTAATTCAGAGTTAATACTTCCAATGTTGACATGATCATGTCTACATTTTCAACACCTTAATTCAGAGTTAATACTTCCAAAGTCTGACATGATCGTCTCTACATTTTCAACACCTTAATTCAGAGTTAATACTTCCAAAGTCTGACATGATCGTTTCTACATTTTCAACACCTTAATTCAGAGTTAATACTTCCAAAGTCTGACATGATCGTCTCTACATTTTCAACACCTTAATTCAGAGTTAATACTTCCAAAGTCTGACATGATCGTTTCTACATTTTCAACACCTTAATTCAGAGTTAATACTTCCAAAGTCTGACATGATCATGTCTACATTTTCAACACCTTAATTCAGAGTTAATACTTCCAAAGTCTGACATGATCGTCTCTACATTTTCAACACCTTAATTCAGAGTTAATACTTCCAAAGTCTGACATGATCGTTTCTACATTTTCAACACCTTAATTCAGAGTTAATACTTCCAAAGTCTGACATGATCATGTCTACATTTTCAACACCTTAATTCAGAGTTAATACTTCCAATGTCTGACATGATCATGTCTACATTTTCAACACCTTAACTGTTTATTATAGTGTAAACAAAATGAGATATTAACTGTCTTGGATTGTAATGTTTTTATAGGACTTTTATAAAAAACACAACTTTGTTTGTTGTTTATTTGTCAAAGATTCGTTTCAAACTGCACGAGAGCTATCTACCCTGCCTGTCTCTTGTTCTTAAGTGATAGATTAGAGGCGAGAAGGATATACAGCCGGATCTTAAGCTGATATTCTAATCAGGTGTACTTTAACTCTCTCACGGATAACACTTCCATGGGCCCAAAGTGCCAACCACATTTTTTAACGAAGGATGGGGTGGTGACGGGAGGCTAACCAGGGATCCTCACATCTACACTCTGGTATTTAATTACTTTAACCAAAAGAAAGTGCATGCTAGTTTTATGACTGAAATGGTTTTATGTTGAGCTCGTGTTTTAAAAGATTCAACTCACTGGATGACTTTGAGGTTTACACTATATACTTAATCTTCAGACTTATAAGACAATATAAAAGTTTAAACCAGAACACGTTTGAGACCAAAAGGTTCACAGGAAAACTCGTGGTTTACAGCTGGTATGTTTGAAACGAATCTATTCACTAAGTTACGTTAGGCTTATGGATTGACATAACAATGTATGAAATTAGCATATTTATGACAGGTTCACACCAACCCATAGGCGTGAAGTAACTTTGTTCCATTTGAATAAAACAAATTGTACACCAGATATATTACTATTAAAAATTAATGTCGTAAATATCATATTAGTAGAAGACTCTATCACGTGGTCGTTTTTTAAAATTTTTCACCTGATCAAATTATGCCTTATAAAGAAAAATTAAAGTTTCGAACTGTTCAGTGAGGACACTATATAATATTAAACTGTAATGAATGTAATCTTATTGCATTTACACAGTGTGAAAGAACTGTGTCGTAACAGCGTTACAACGAATAATGAAAACGTTCGTGTGACTCTTAAAATACCAGTTACTTGATTAAAACTAGGAGCAAAAGTGAATACGCGTTATTAAGACACAAGAAGCTACTCTAACCACGTGTTATTAACTAGCAGCTCAAAATATTCTGCCCGGAATATGAGACTTAATGTACTTTTGTGATATATCGAACTCTTTCTTGACGTATCATGAAGTTCTAATGTGCTACGCTTAGTTCGCCTTTTAATTTTTAACTGCACTGAAACGTTTTCGAAAGTTTCAAGTTACTTTGCTGATACGTCTTAGTAAGCCAACTGAAAAAACAAACAAACAAGGTATATTACAATATTACAGCTTTTAACAAATAAGAAATGTCTTTACTAATCTATTTCGTTTTACTCTCAACGTCGTAACACAAGTTCAGCTAATTTCGTAATCTGACACTTTTCAGTTTGAGTCGAGTGGTATCGTAATTTCACTTATGAAAACGTAAAACCGACAATGAACGAAAGATTTTTTGTCGAGCAGTATTATTCCACAAAACAACTATGCAAATGTTTGTAAGCTACAACATGTTATCGTCAGATTGACGGATATTAATTCTTTTGTCGTTTTTTTGCACGAGTTTAAAACAAGCAATTAAATTAGAAATTCGAGTCCGACATCGCTTTATAATTGTACTTATATATGTATATATATATGTGTCATTTTTAAGTGTCGTTTTTACAAATTTCTCGTATTCATTTTACAAGGTGTTTTTACAAAGTAACATTAGGTTTGATTTCTTGCAAACCATGTTGTCTCTGATTGGGTTCTAACTCCTGTATTAGTTTTGTTTCCAACAGATTGTGAGAGTAAATATGGCAGAGCCCCCCGCTAGTACAGCGGTATGTCTCCGAATTTACAACGCTAAAATCAGGGGTTCGATTCCCCTCGGTGGGCTGAGCAGATAGCCCTTTATGGCTTTGCTATACGAAAAACACACACACACAAATATGGCAGAAGATAAAAGTAATTGTTTATATTTGATTTTGAAATGTTAATAATTCCTTAATGATGTAAGCATCATTAGATTAATAACCAGAACAGTCTGTAATTAAACAGTTTAAACAGGAAAACAGATGCATAAAAACAATTATTCTCCTGAAGGGAAAATTTCTCTGGACTGAAATTAGGTATTTTCCAAAACACGTGTCCATCTTCCATACTGTGATGACCATGGAAAGTATAGGGACATTATGAACGTCTTCGAGACAGAACCATGACAAGTTTAGGGACATTATGAACGTCTTCGTGACAGAACCATGACAAGTATAGGGACATTATGAACGTTTTCGTGACAGAACCATGGCAAGTATAGGGACATTATAAACGTCTTCGTGACAGAACCATGGCAAGTATAGGGACATTATGAACATCTTCGTGACAGAACCATCACAAGTATAGGGACATTATGAACGTCTTCGTGACAGAACCATGACAAGTATAGGGACAGTATGAACGTCTTCGTGACAAAACCATGACAAGTATAGGGACATTATGAACGTCTTCGTGACAGAACCATGACAAGTACAGGGACATTATGTACGTCTTCGTGACAGAACCATGACAAGTACAGGGACATTATGTACGTCTTCGTGACAGAACCATGACAAGTACAGGGACATTATGTACGTCTTCGTGACAGAACCATGACAAGTACAGGGACATTATGAACGTCTTCGTGACAGAACCATGACATGTATAGGGACATTATGAACGTCTTCGTGACAGAACCATGACAAGTACAGGGACTTTATGAACGTCTTCGTGAGAGAACCATAGCAAGTATAGGGACATTATGAACGTCTTCGTGACAGAACCATGGCAAGTATAGGGACATTATGAACGTCTTCGTGACAGAACCATGACATGTATAGGGACATTATGAACGTCTTCGTGACAGAACCATGGCAAGTATAGGGACATTATGAACGTCTTCGTGACAGAACCATCACAAGTACAGGGACATAATGAACGTCTTCGTGACAGAGTTGAGCACCTTGTCGTGGATTTCGTTTCATTTTTGACACACAAAACAGTTCATGTTTCTGTTCTAATTTCTGTTCTATATTACAGAATTCTATGATACTAATAATCGCCAGGAAAGCTAAAGTTTCAAATGACAGCTGTTCTGTGCATTGTTTTTAAAAGAATTAACTGATTTCAATGTAATTCATATAAGTCAAATGTATGTACTAATGAGTCAGTGGCTCAGTTTGAACACCAGTTCTTATCACGTTTATCGACTTTTCCCCGTAGTAAAAATCTCCATTAAAAATAGCACGAATGAAGGCACTGGTGCATTTATAATTATGTTGTTTAACTTCTTATCTCATTTCTCAGCGAAGTAAGTTTGATTTATCGTCTAGATATTTTTAATTTTCATATAATATATTTTTTCTTTTTTCTTTCGTTGTGTATCAAAACCCCAGAATTGTTCACTTATCTTCCTGACAACCGACATAACTTTTAATTGTTGTGTTTGTATTTGTTATTGGCGCTGTCATTTTTCACATACGAACTTAGATTTTCTTGTTATATTCGTTCGTACATGATATATATCTATATAATGATCTATATTCGCCTACACGTTTTTCAAGTTACACTAAATTCGCTGTATTCTGATGTGTATTATGGTTATAATATCTATGTATTTATACACATGTGGGTATATATAAATACAAAGTATATGTTGAATTAATCCGAGGGTCGCAGGTTCGAATCTCCGTCGCGCCAAACATCCTCACTCTTTCAGCCGTGGGGGCGTTATAAGTTGCGGTCAATCCCACTATTCGTTGGTAAAGAGTAACCCAAGAGCTGGCGGTGGGTGGTGATGACTAGCTGCCGTCCCTCTAGTCTTACACTCTGTTCCCGCATAAAAAGTTTAAGCTTGAAAAGAATTTCCTAATCGCACTTAAGAACCACGTGTGAATCGTACTTAAGAACCACGTGAGAGTTTCTTTGAAATTTCTGAGTCAGCTCAGCCACACTTCTTTCACTTTCTCTATCACATTAAAGAGATCTGAACACTTAGAGATCCACTAAGACTACACTACAAGGCCCGGCATGGTCAAGTGTGTTAAGGCGTTCGACTCGTAATCCGAGGGTCGCGGGTTCGAATCCCGGTCGCACCAAACATGCTCGCCTTTTCAGCCTTAAGGGCGTTATAATGTGATGGTCAATCCCACTATTCGTTGGTAATAAAAGAGTAGCCCAAACGTTGGCGGTGGGTGGTGATGACTAGTTGCCTTCCCTCTAGTCTTACACTGGAACAGCTAGCGCAGATAGCCCTCGAGTAGCTTTGCGCGAAATTCAAAAACAAACAAAGATTACACCAGTTACATTTGTCGTTCGTGTTCTCAAATATTTGGCGTTAAAAAGTTAGACGTTTGTCTAACAAATAAAGTAGTATCAACAATGACCCTAGCTAGGCCTTCAGCTCAAAAGTTAAAACCAAAATAAAGTAGTATCAACAATGACCCTAGCTAGGCCTTCAGCTCAAAGTTAAAACCAAAATAAAGTAGTATCAACAATGACCCTAGCTAGGCCTTCAGCTCAAAAGTTAAAACCAAAATAAAGTAGTATCAACAATGACCCTAGCTAGGCCTTCAGCTCAAAAGTTAAAACCAAAATAAAGTAGTATCAACAATGACCCTAGCTAGGCCTTCAGCTCAAAAGTTAAAACCAAAATAAAGTAGTATCAACAATGACCCTAGCTAGGCCTTCAGCTCAAAAGTTAAAACCAAAATAAAGTAGTATCAACAATGACCCTAGCTAGGCCTTCAGCTCAAAAGTTAAAACCAAAACGATACGAACAATGAACAATTCTCGAATCCACAATCCACTTATACTTGTATCATAGAGAAAAGCAGATCATATCAGAAACGTTAAGCTATTAATAGATGGATGTATTTGTTTCGAAACATGAAACATGAAACATGTTGGCTTGCATGATTCCTTACAACAATTTATTTCTTTTTTCCATATTTGGAAGCGATGAAATTATCACACAAACAAATAACCGAGACACAGAACAGTAGGTGATTACGTAGAGGGTAAACTATCAGGGTTTGATGTGCTTTGAATTTGTTGCAAAGACACACGAGAGCTACCTGCGCTAACTGTCCCTAAGACTAGAAGGAAGGCAGCTGGTCATCACCACCCACCGCCAACTCTTGGGCTACTTTTTTACAAACGAATAGTGGGATTGACCGTAACATTGTAACGGTTCCACGGCTGAAATGGGGCATGTTTGGTGTGACGGGGATTCGAACCTACGACCTTTGAATTACGAGTCGAGTGCCTTAACCACCTGGCCATACCGGGCCTTAACTACCAATTCGTTCACATGACCATGCAGTTGAAAGAGCAAGTGGTAAGAAGTGAGAAGTCCTTAAGTTCATCGTGTGCGGTAAGTGATGACTAATCAGAGTTAAGAAATAATCAGTTTCAGATCACTGGTTTGATCACAACGAATTCCCTGAATCAGGGAAGAGAGAGCTACAACTAATCTTTCTTCCTACCCGAGCTGTATTTACATAATTATAGAATCCATCTAACAGCACACATGTTCAAAGGTTCAACCACCGTTATTATTGCAAGCGTGGCATCAAATGTCTTAAAATGAAATATCGAGTGATATACAAAGTAATTGGTATTCTCAGCGTATTTATTGACGTGGGTTCGCTCTGGTTCAGCGTACATAATATAAATAGATAAAACATGTGTAGACTATACGACACCTGTCAAACAGAAGATTCTTCTGTTTATTTATGTGTACATGAACATTCTATATGAAAAACTAACAAAATAAGTGTCGGTTTATGCGGGATTATAGAAATTGTCTTTTTTTTTTTCTCTCTTCTTAGGGCTTGAGATATGATCAAAATAATTAACGTCAGATTTGTGTCACTAGATGGCAGCTCTATAGTGCTGTATTACATTTTTGTTCTTTTCTTTCTTGTTTCCAACCATGTCCATCGTTTGGGATTACTAGCTGATTTCGGATACTGTAAGTAAATAATATATTTCTAATGTTTTAACGAACCGTATTCTTAATCTGTTTGGTTCATTTAGTATCCTTATATCAGCTTATCTTTTCATAAACGTAACTTGATAACAGAAAACTGGCAGGTAGGAACCTACTTCTGAGATAAAATTAGTGTCAGAAAAATACTTAGAGAGAGCAACTCACACGAGAAACGTTTTTTATACCTATCGACTAGAGACTGATTTTACATGTTATAGAAACACAAGGATAGAGACTGATTTTACATGTTATAAAACACAACGACAGAGACTGATTTTACATGTTATAAAGCACAACGATAGAGACTGATTTTACATGTTATAAAAACATAACGACAGAGACTGATTTATATGTTATAAAACACAACGATAGAGACTGATTTTACATGCTATACAAACACAACGATAGAGACTGATTTTACATGTTATAAAAACACAACGACAGAGACTGATTTTACATGTTATAAAAACACAACGACAGAGACTGATTTTACATGTTATAAAAACACAAGGATAGAGACTGATTTTACATGTTATAAAACACAACGATAGAGACTATTTTACATGTTATAAAAACACAAGGATAGAGACTGATTTTACATGTTATAAAACACAACGATAGAGACTGATTTTACATGTTATAAAAACACAAGGATAAAGACTGATTTTACGTGTTATAAAACACAACGACAGAGACTGATTTTACATGTTATAAAACACAACGATAGAGACTGATTTTACATGCTATAAAAACACAAGGATAGAGACTGATTTTACATGTTATAAAACACAACGATAGAGACTATTTTACATGTTATAAAAACACAAGGATAGAGACTGATTTTACATGTTATAAAACACAACGATAGAGACTGATTTTACATGTTATAAAAACACAAGGATAAAGACTGATTTTACATGTTATAAAACACAACGACAGAGACTGATTTTACATGTTATAAAACACAACGATAGAGACTGATTTTACATGCTATAAAAACACAACAACAGAGACTGATTTTACATGTTATAAAACACAACGACAGAGACTGATTTTACATGTTATAAAACACAACGTTAGAGACTGATTTTACATGTTATAAAAACACAACGACAGAGACTGGTTTTACATATTATAAAAACGCAACGACAGAGACTGATTTTACATGTTATAAAAACACAACGATAGAGACTGATTTTATGTGTTATAAAACACAACGACAGAGACTGATTTTACATGTTATAAAAATACAACGACAGTCAAATTTCACGATTTGATAAGTTTAGCCGAAGGAACAGATAGTGGTGGATATTTTTGAGAAGCAGGAATTTCAAAGTCAGAAATGGCAACTCGCTGATAGCTTCTATATAATTACACGAAAATTCTAGAAACGCTAAAATAAAGTTTCCAGAAAGATATGAATTAGTAATATTCTAGTTTTAATTCGTTTACTCCACGAAGTAAAAAGTTTACCAGAATTTTCTATTATATTTTTGTGCACGTAAAGTATGGATTCCTCACAAAAGAAACTCAGAATAAATACCATATTCATATGTTGTTCGAAAACTAACTAAATGGGTGGAAACCAGATATCAGGTAAGTATTTGACATCTAAAGTGCTTAAGTATTATCGTTAATCAAGCAAAAATAAATCGTGAAATTGTGAAATATTATTGAAACGTTCTGTGGTTGGTGGGTTGTATTTTTGAATTTCGCTCAAAGCTACACGAGGGCTATCTGCGGTAGCCGTCCCTAATTTAGCAGTGTAAGACTAGAGGGAAGACAGCTAGTCATCACCACCCACCACCTACTCTTTCACCAACGCATAATGAGATTGATCGTCATGTTGAAACGCCCCCACGGCTGAAAGGGCGAGCATGTTTGGTGTGACGGGGCTTCGAACTCGGGAACCTCAGATTACGAGTCGAGCGCCCTAATCACGTGGCCATGTTAGGCCTAAACATGCTGTGATAACATTTTGTATCACAGTTTGTTTCATTGCAAGGCGGATGAATTCGTTTTCACATATGATCATTGAAACAATAGTAAAGCTTCCTAGACAGTTCGTGGAAGAAGAAATATAGATTTTGTTTCCATAACCTGAACTTGTATCATCAATTGATTTATTAAACAAAGACTTTGCCAAGCTCTAACAAATTATTTTGTTTTCGCTTACACAATCCTTTTGGTCAGTTTTATAACTACACAATCGTTTTTTTCCACTTTTTTTCCCTAAAGTGTCACCCTGTGGGATAGCACAAATTCTTCAGACTTGCAAAGCTAAGATATGGAGTTCGATTTCACGTGATGAACATAGCGTATAGCCCAATGTGGTTTACTTCTAAAGTAAAAAAAAACGTATGAAATTTCCATAAGATACACAGTCGATCGCGAAACTGTTTTTTAACCAATTGAACTGTGCGATTTAATAATGAATCACTTCGATTTTACACTTTGCAATTTCGTTTTGTGAAATATTTTAAAGCGTCTGTGAACTAATGTTAATTTTAAAATAATTAATTATCACTTATTTTTATTATTATTATGATTAACTTAACAAATAGTTTCCATATTTTGAAAATAAAAAAAACACTTGCAAATTTCATTCCATTATACGTTTTAACGTCAATAAATAATCTACGTTCAAAGTAGCACAAATTATAAAGATGTTTACAAGGCCAGCATTCGTTAAAGCTGTAACTCAGTGTCAAGTTTACACTTTAGTTAATATTACTGATGGGGGTATATTTGTGTAATAACAATCTATCCAGTTCACATCCTGGTTAGAACCAGTCAGGGGAGTGTATCTTATACATCGATGTTACAATAATTTTGTTCAGTTTACTTTCCGTTTAGGAGCAGTCACGGGGGTACATTTTGTAATCTGATATAAAAATGGTTCCATCAGGTTTAGAGCCTGGCTCAAACTTACCGGAAAAATATGTCTTCTAGTTTTTGGTTGATTTTATAAATAAGTATGTCTCTGGTTTCGGATTGCAGAGATCTGGTTTCACAGTCAATTATAATACCTATGTATATGTTAGAAAATTTTATTTCGTTTTCCAATTTAACAAGAAACCGAAACCGGGAAGTTTGGTTAAACGTTTAAAGTCTCGGTATGAAATTGGCATCTTTGCTAGTTTACTTCTCAAAATAATCAGAAGCTATATTAGCTATAGAGGTAATGAGCTTTGAAAGTAAAGAACATTTAGACAAAGGCGTCGCACAGGTGAAGATATGATATTTTTAAAATTACAGACGGAAAACACGTGAACAAATCAAAGATGGACAAACATGGTAAGAATCTGAAGGAGAGAATAAAAACTGTGGAATAAATTAACAAAATATAATTGTTAAATAGTAAGAAAACCTAATGGTAACAAAGGAAAAAAATCACACTGTTTTGTTTCTACCTATAAGCACAAAGCTTCACAGTGGACTGTCTGCGCCCAGCCCGTCAATGGTATCGAAACCCGATTTTTCGACTAACATAACAGAATAAATAAATGGAAAGAAAATTTCATGTTTGTTTTAAAATTCGCAATGTAGTTCGTAAAATCTAAAAACTGTATGAGGTGAAATGAAAACATCTGATGGGAAATACAATCAGATAAAATCAGTGAGAAATACAAACAGCTTAACTTCTATGAAACTGCTTCATTTGTTTCAATTGTTTGTTTGCAGTTAAATACATAGCTACACAATGGGCTTTCTGTGCGCTGCCCACCACGGCTTGTGCTATTTCACTTGTTTCAATTGTTTGTTTGCAGTTAAATACATAGCTACACAATGGGCTTTCTGTGCTCTGCCCAAGATGGTTTGTGCTATTTCATTTGTTTCAATTGTTTGTTTGAAGTTAAATACATAGCTACACAATGGGCTTTCTGTGCGCTGCCCACCACGGCTTGTGCTATTTCATTTGTTTCAATTGTTTGTTTGAAGTTAAACACATAGCTACACAATGGGCTTTCTGTGCTCTGCCCAAGATGGTTTGTGCTATTTCATTTGTTTCAATTGTTTGTTTGAAGTTAAACACATAGCTTACACAATGAGCTTTCTGTGCTCTGCCCACCATAGTTATCGAAACCCGGATCCTAGATTTGTAAGTTTCGCAGACTGTACTATTAGGGAGGAGGTAGAGGTGGGGAGTGCCTCGAAGCATTAGTGCACTTGGGTAAAATTAATTATGATGAGTCTCTCAGGAATATGACTGTAAGCGACAAAAAACAAAACAGAAACTTAAAAAAATGTGCTCCAAGTAGAGAAAAATAAAAAGGCAAGTACAAAGAAATATTTTTTACCAATAACTATTCGATATTCGTTAAGCACCTACCAGTGTGTCCTCTTTGCAACTACAGTAAAGAGAACCTTATTTTATATAGTAATGATTTTAGGCACGTAGAGGCAATTATCTGAGAAACACGCGAACACGAGACAGGAACATTGCGTGAATGCGTTCTTCTAATGACATTTGCCAAGGCCTTTCCATCCAATATAATAATAGAAAATTACACACCACTGACACCAAAAGTGTTTCATTGTGATCAGACTGCCATCACAACAGGCAGAAAAACGCACGCACGCTTCTAGGACCAAAACTACAGCACGATAGAGAGTATTTTTGTCTGAATGTATGATATTAAATTCATAATAATTCGTAAGCCTTTCTTTTGTTTTACCAACAAATTATTGTGCATGGTTAATTACAATCTTTATAAATTACTTAAGGAATTTTGTGTCGTTTAAACTGTCTTTTCATTATACCAACTTGTTTTCTGTCTTTGAGATCAGTGAAAAATGTTTAATGAGCACTTTAAATTAGAATATTAATTAAATCAAACACTTATTTCGATTCTCCTTTCAGATCCGTTTTTCATATTTCATTTAAACCGCCCAGCAGTTTTTCTCTTGTTACCTGCAAATTTACACAACGAGTTGCTTTTGCCGATTGCGTTTGTGCGCTTTTTTGTATAGCAAAGCCACATCGGGATATCTGCTGAGTCTACCGAGGGGAATCGAACTCCTAATTTTAGCGTTGTAAATCTGTAGACTTATCGCTGTACCGGCAGGAACTTTTGCCGTGTACATTGCAAGAATCGAATAACTAATTCTACCTTAATAAATCCTTGAACTTTCAGCTGATCCTTTAAGGAGTAACACTGACAGAAGGAAGACTTAAGACGTTTTTGTTTACTGTAGTTCAGGTTTTATCTTTAAATCATATCAAAAGGTAACTAATTCATATTGAAATATTTCACTTCAGTAAGATGAATATAAAGTCCCTTAATTAAGCTAAAGTAAAAAAAAAACTATCAAAGTTTTGAAATAAAATTCATTGACACTAAAATATTTGTCCTTACTTAAATAACTGCATACTATATCATTAATAGAAATATATATGCGATTTTGTACATATAGTTTTCTCAATCACCTTTTTCTTGTTTCTTCTTATTATAAAACTTTATTACAAACACCAGTTGCCATGGCAATAAAATTGTAAACGTAACAACTTTTACCTTTCTTTGAAACTGCTCCTTTAAGGCGTTTTATCTCTTTGTTCTTTTCTTAATTACGACAAAATGTGTTTTGTGAGTTATTTACACACCTTCTGTGTGGACCGATCGTAACGTGTGGTTAACCTGCCTAGGATGTAAACCATAATAGTCTCTGCTCACAACCCATTGCTTCAGAAACTCTAATCGTACTTTGGGGTCGAGGATTTGTTTTAAAAGTGACTGTCAAATGCCATTATTCTTTATAATACGACAGTATACGCAAAGCTGTGCGAGAAATTCGTGATGACAAGAAACCCACTTGAGGCTGACCTGAGTTCGAAACGTTGTTCTGCACTTTATTTCAATTAAAGTTTTAATACCCATACCAGCCGTTTTGAGATACCGTGTTTCTCCGATAATAAGACCTACCCATAAAATAAGACCTAGTGTGATTTTTGGGGATAGTTTTAATATAAGCCCTACCCTTAAAATAAACCCTAGTTAAGAGTGGCAGGAAGAGGAAAGAAATAAAAAAATAATTTATTAATTAGTTTAATAGTTAGTTAATTAGTTTGTTTAAGTATTAATCAGTTAGTTTAATAGTTAGTTAATTAGTTTGTTTAAGTATTAATCAGTTAGTTTAATAGTTTAATAATAGTTTATTTTAAATGGTTAGTTTAATAGTTTTACTTTGTAACTTCATTTTTTTAATATATCAAAATAAGACATCCCCCGAAAATAAGCCCTAGTGTCATATTTTGGAGTGAAAATTAATATAAGCCCTGTGTTATTTTCGGAGAAACACGGTAACAGTTTTGTGCGCAAAATTCTGTAATTCAAATGTTTACATCATCAAGCTTCAGTGGCTGTAACTGGCATGTTTTCTCTGTAAACCAAAGCTGTATAAATACCTGTATCAATCAGTCTTTAGGGTTACTCGTTAATGTGCCATTAGACAATCGTGAATTATAAATTATCTAATTACGAAGGCATAGCACGGCCTGGTGGTTCACGCGATGGACTCGAAATACGAGGGCGTGCAGTAGAATCAACTTCACCACACACTGTGAGAGCGTTATGATATAAAGATCAATCTCACTACTCGTTTTTGAAGAAGTAGCCCAAGAGATGACGGTAGGTGGTGAATATCTAGCTTCCTTCTCTCTAGTCTACCACTAGTAAATTAGGAACTGCTAGCTCAGATTGTCTTCGTATAGCTTGGCGTCAAATTCAAAATAGATATATGAAATAAAATTTGTAAGTCCACATGAATCTACGTCCCGATACAGAATACGAAAAATTACTTTATCCTAAAACAGCCTATTAATAGTTAATGAGCCTAAATTACTTTAAAATCATATAGAATTGTAGATATAAAAATGGGGAGTTCATCCCTAAAATAAAAGCAAAGAGCGTCTTGAACCATAACACAATGTAACAAAATGTTTACTGTCTCTTGTTCCTGGACAGAAAGTGTTATTTCCTAGTTGCTTATGCCTCAAGTAAATTGAAAAGACCTATTTTTCTCTTCAAACTTTGCTTTGCCTCAAGTAAATTGACCTGGGAGCGTATAACGAAAACATGATGGGAGAATATATATATTTGGGGGCTGATACGTGAAAGTGATTTACATTACAGTCGCAAATCTCAAAAAACGTCTAAACATTTTTGTATAACTTTAGTATAAACACATGTAAATCTTGATTCATATGTTGTTTTATTCAGATCTTATGTAAATGAAAATGAGCCAATTTGTCCCTTTTTACATAGAAAATAGATTAATTTCTAAATTTCATTATCCAGGTCACAAAAGCAAAGTTTGAAGGGAATAATGACAATTTTGTGTACTTTTACAACATAATTAATTAATTAATAACACATACTATCTAGGAACAAAATGTGTGTTACATAGTGTTATCGAAGTATCGTCTATGTAGACTATTAGATTAAGATACTTTGTTGTAAAAATATCATGTTAAGGCAAATATTTCAGAACTTCTGATTTTTAACAAATGCTGAATACATGAAGTAATTTGATGGACAAATTTTCTAGCAGCCATATTAACTATATTTGTAGTTTGTTAAAAAAATTACCAGTTTCAAATTATAATGACCGTGTTTAGCTAGAGATTACAGCGTGTTGACTCGAATCGCTCGGGTTCGAAGCTACAACTACTGTTCAACTCGCTTCACACTTTCTACTGTGGTGGCGCTATAAAAGTGACATCAAATCCGAGCTGTTCGTTCAAAAAATACTTTCAACTGTAGGGACGTTAGAAATGTGACAATAAGTCCAGTTTTTCATTCAAAGAATCAGACGGGTGCATCTTGTTAACTACGGTATCAACTCAACAGTATGGAAGGCTATTCCTGAATCCTAGGTGTCTCTGATCTCACCGTTTTAAACCACGTGCTTATACGTAACAGTTTAGGTTACAAATTTCGAATTGTAAAAGAATGAAGGAGGTGAAAGATTGAAGTCATAACCTCAGGACTGATAATTACTGACTAAAGAAGGTGAAAGATTGAAGTCATAACCTCAGGACTGATAATTACTGACTGAAGAAGGCGAAAGATTAAAGTCATAACCTCAGGACTGATAATTACTGACTGAAGAAGGTGAAAGATTGAAGTCATAACCTCAGGACTGATAATTACTGATTGAAGAAGGTGAAAGATTGAAGTCATAACCTCAGGACTGATAATTACTGATTGAAGAAGGTGAAAGATTGAAGTCATAACCTCAGGACTGATAATTACTGACTGAAGAAGGTGAAAGATTGAAGTCATAACCTCAGGACTGATAATTACTGACTGAAGAAGGTGAAAGATTGAAGTCATAACCTCAGGACTGATAATTACTGATTGAAGAAGGTGAAAGATTGAAGTCATAACCTCAGGACTGATAATTACTGATTGAAGAAGGTGAAAGATTGAAGTCATAACCTCAGGACTGATAATTACTGATTGAAGAAGGTGAAAGATTGAAGTCATAACCTCAGGACTGATAATTACTGACTGAAGAAGGTGAAAGATTGAAGTCATAACCTCAGGACTGATAATTACTGACTGGCAAGATTCTGGAAGCCAGCGGTAAATGTAGAAACTTACGACCCTTAAGTTGGAGTTTCGATTCCACACTATAAATAGAGCACAATCACTGATGATTGGCTATCTGAAGCACAATAACCTACAAACACAAATATTTATGGATATTTCTCTATTTACAATGTTCTCGTACACAAAACGTTTTTTTTTAGTTATATCGAGTGAGTTTATTTTACTTCAGAAATTAAAAAAATTGTTTGAGTGATTTAAAAACAAAATCTAACACTACTGACAGGCTCCTTTATCATTAGGTTTGGTTTATGTTTGTTTTAAATCTCGCGCAAAGCTTCTCGAGGGCTATCTGCGCTAGCATCTAAAGGCGAGTATGTTTGGTGTGATAAGAATTTGAACCTGCGACCCTCAGATTACGAGTCAAGTACCTTAACCACCTGGCCATTAGCAGATCAAGAGTTGCTGCTGGGTGTTACCAACTATTATCGTTTCTGTAATCGACAGTTTAAAGGTAGGGAAGATGTCAGATAATCTTAGTGGGTTTACCATAAAGAAACAAACAAGAAAAAGGAAAAACTGTTTATACATTCCTAACAGATCTAGGTTCAAAATATATATCATCTGGAAATGGATAGATGGATAGAATAGAACTCGATGGATAAATATTATAAATAAATGTCGTTTTTGTAAACTAGTGTTGGAAAACACGATTTAATCAAAGTATGCACCATTTGCTTCAAAACATTTTTGCCAACGTGTAACGATGTCATTTATTCCCCTGCTGTAGAATTCAGAGTTTCTATGGTCAATAAACTTTCTGAAAGCCTCTTCTGCAGCTGCCTGGTTTTGAAAGCGTTTATTGTAAAAAAGTTGTCAAAGTGCTTGAAAAAATGAAAATCTGTAGGAGAAAGGTTCGTGGAAGAAGATGGATGAGACAGAACCTCGATTCCCAATTCGTTCAATTTTTGAAGCATCATCCTTGACAGGTCTTATGACACCAATTTTGTTGATCTTCAGTCAGATCATGCTGAACCCACTTATCCAACTTTTTAATCTTTACGCTCAGGTAATTGGCAATTCTTGATTTGCTTGTGCCTATCTTTTCTGCAAGCTCGTGCACTGTTGTACGAGGGTATGTCTTAACTACTTCCCTTTATGTGTTTTCATCTAAGGATGCCTTCTTTCCAAGACCTTCGTGATCTTCCAAGACTTTCATCTTCACATCAAAATCTTTGGAATCAATGCTGAGCTGTACGTTCAGTAACGGATCCATATCCGAATACCCGATTGATGTTTCGTGTAGTTTCGGTAGCTTTTCTTCCAAGTTTGAAGCCATAGAAGAAATTCAGGTGAAAGTCCTTCTTGTCATGCTGTCTTTGGGGATGTAAAACTTACTCTGAGTAGAGTTGAAACAACAGACAATTAAAACATCTAGTAAGTGACAAACGTTGGATTAAACCAACGATAAGTTACTCAATATTCAAACTTACTCTGAGTAGAGTTGAAACAACAGACAATTAAAACATCTTGTAAGTGACAAACGTTGGATTAAACCAACCATAAGTTACTCAATATTCAGCTTCTAAACGTCATTGTGAGAAATCCGACATTTATTTCTGGACAACCTAACACGTAGATGTATATAGATGTAATTATTGTATTCCCCTTTCAGATGTAAAAACGGCTGTATCGAAGCATCAGTCACTTCCATTTCAATAGCACAAGGGCATTTGTTTGTGTTACTTCTGCAACGAAACTACATTTATATTCCAGAAATAATCCTAAAGTTTTGTGTTTTCCAGTGAAATATAGAAGTTATTAAGCAAGTTAACGCAGTCGCACTCATTGATTGTTTTTCATTGCTCTGCATTCACTCATTGCATTATCAGTATCGTCCATGTCTTATGGCAATGGTCGTAGGAATTCTATTTTAATTGGAATAGTTCACTCGCTGCTAAAGGCCTTTCGCGCGACAATTCGCACATGACAAATTCTAATTATTAATTTCTAACCTATTTACTTTAAACAAAGAAAAGCAAGTGATTTGTTGTCCAAGTCATTCAAATATCGTAACAAAGCTACTTAAAGTTCTTAACTTTCCATGACTTCAGGGGCGTGCAAGTAATAAAACTAAGTTCAAAACAAAAGGAGGGACAAATATACATGAAGAGTAAATACAGAATGGTACTTAACATATGTTCCCTCCATGATTAAGTTCTCCATCAGTTTTACGTTTCAGTTAATGTTATCCTATATCGACCCTCCCAGCGACACAGAAACATCTCTGCGCACTTATAACACAAGAAACCGTGTTTTGATACCCACGGTGAGCATAGCACAGATTACCCATTGCGTATCTTTGTGCTTAACTTGAAACAAACAACTCAACATTAGAAAGTCCCTGTCTCGTGTTTCTATTTAAATCAATATTTAATTGTTATTAATTAATAATAATTAGTTCTTGACTACTTTAGTGCTTTGCAAACCTAATTTTGATGTTCTAATAGTGCTTATAGTCTTATAAGGAAGTATCCTTAACATGACAGTACTAACTTAAATAAGTCCATAGTCTCATATAAAATCGTTATTCTAATCGGTTTAGTATATTGGACCGCTATAGTGGAACAAATCTGATTCTACTATACGCTAAATGTTTACATATTTAAATTGTGTAAAGTTATATGTACAGCAACAACAAAAATATCGCTTAAACTGTGTGAAGTTATATGTACAGCAACAACAAAAATATTACTTAAACTGTGTGAAGTTATATGTACAGCAACAACAAAAATATCGCTTAAAATGTATAAAGTTATATGTACAGCAACAACAAAAATATTACTTAAACTGTGTGAAGTTATATGTACAGCAACAACAAAAATATTACTTAAACTGTATAAAGTTATATGTACAGCAACAACAAAAATATCGCTTAAACTGTATAAAGTTATATGTACAGCAACAACAAAAATATCGCTTAAACTGTATAAAGTTATATGTACAGCAACAACAAAATATTACTAAAACTGTGTGAAGTTATATGTACAGCAACAACAAAAATATCGCTTAAACTGTGTGAAGTTATATGTACAGCAACACAAAAATATTACTTAAACTGTGTGAAGTTATATGTACAGCAACAACAAAAATATTACTTAAACTGTGTAAAGTTATATGTACAACAACACAAAAATATTACTTAAACTGTGTGAAGTTATATGTACAGCAACACAAAAATATTACTTAAACTGTGTGAAGTTATATGTACAGCAACAACAAAAATATTACTTAAACTGTGTGAAGTTATATGTGCAGCAACACAAAAATATTACTTAAACTGTGTAAAGTTATATGTACAGCAACAACAAAAATATTACTTAAACTGTGTGAAGTTATATGTACAGCAACACAAAAATATAACTTAAACTGTGTGTAGTTATAGGTACAACAAAAAAAATATTACTTAAACTGTGTAAAGTTATATGTACAGCAACAACAAAAATATTACTTAAACTGTGTGAAGTTATATGTACAGCAACAACAAAAATATTACTTAAACTGTGTGAAGTTATATGTGCAGCAACACAAAAATATTACTTAAACTGTGTAAAGTTATATGTACAGCAACAACAAAAATATTACCTAAACTGTGTGAAGTTATATGTACAGCAACACAAAAATATAACTTAAACTGTGTGAAGTTATAGGTACAGCAACACAAAAATATTACTTAAACTGTGTAAAGTTACATGTACAGCAACAACAAAAATATTACTAAAGATATGTAAAGTTATATGTACAGCAACAACAAAAATATTACTTAAACTGTGTGAAGTTATAGGTACAGCAACACAAAAATATTACTTAAACTGTGTAAAGTTATATGTACAGCAACAACAAAAATATTACTTAAACTGTGTAAAGTTATATGTACAGCAACAACAAAAATATTACTTAAACTGTGTGAAGTTATATGTACAGCAACAACAAAAATATTACTTAAACTGTGTGAAGTTATATGTACAGCAACAACAAAAATATTACTTAAACTGTGTGAAGTTATATGTACAGCAACAAAAAATATTACTTAAACTGTGTGAAGTTATATGTATAAAAATATTAAAACTGTGTAAAATATTACAGCAACAACAAAAATATTACTAAAGATATGTAAAGTTATATGTACAGCAACAACAAAAATATCACTTAAACTGTATAAAGTTATATGTACAGCAACAACAAAAATTACTTAAACTGTGTGAAGTTATATGTACAGCAACAACAAAATATTACTTAAACTGTGTGAAGTTATATGTACAGCAACAACAAAAATATTACTTAAACTGTGTGAAGTTATATGTACAGCAACAACAAAAATATTACTAAAGATATGTAAAGTTATATGTACAGCAACAACAAAAATATTACTAAAGATATGTAAAGTTATATGTACAGCAACAACAAAAATATCGCTTAAACTGTATAAAGTTATATGTACAGCAACAACAAAAATATCGCTTAAACTGTGTAAAGTTATATGTACAGCAACAACAAAAATATTACTTAACCTGTGTGAAGTTATATGTACAGCAACAACAAAAATATTACTAAAGATATGTAAAGTTATATGTCAAGCAACAACAAAAATATCGCTTAAACTGTATAAAGTTATATGTACAGCAACAACAAAAATATCGCTTAAACTGTATGAAGTTATATGTACAGCAACAACAACAACAAAATATATTACTTAAACTGTGTGAATATTACTTATATGTACATGTACAGCAACAACAAAAATATTACTAAAGATATGTAAAGTTATATGTACAGCAACAACAAAAATATTATTTAAACTGTTTCAAGTTATATGTACAGCAACAACAAAAATATTACTTAAACTGTGTAAAGTTATATGTACAGCAACAACAAAAATATTACTAAAGATATGTAAAGTTATATGTACAGCAACAACAAAAATATTACTAAAGATATGTAAAGTTATATGTACAGCAACAACAAAAATATCACTTAAACTGTATAAAGTTATATGTACAGCAACAACAAAAATATTACTAAAGATATGTAAAGTTATATGTACAGCAACAACAAAAATATTACTTAAACTGTGTAAAGTTATATGTACAGCAACAACAAAAATATTACTTAAACTGTGTAAAGTTATATGTACAGCAACAACAAAAATATTACTAAAGATATGTAAAGTTATATGTACAGCAACAACAAAAATATTACTAAAGATATGTAAAGTTATATGTACAGCAACAACAAAAATATCACTTAAACTGTATAAAGTTATATGTACAGCAACAACAAAAATATCGCTTAAACTGTGTAAAGTTATATGTACAGCAACAACAAAAATATTACTTAAACTGTGTGAAGTTATATGTACAGCAACAACAAAAATATTACTAAAGATATGTAAAGTTATATGTCAAGCAACAACAAAAATATCGCTTAAACTGTATAAAGTTATATGTACAGCAACAACAAAAATATCGCTTAAACTGTGTGAAGTTACATGTACAGCAACAACAAAAATATTACTAAAGATAAGTAAAGTTATATGTACAGCAACAACAAAAATATTACTTAAACTGTGTGAAGTTATATGTACAGCAACAACAAAAATATTACTAAAGATATGTAAAGTTATATGTACAGCAACAACAAAAATATTACTTAAACTGTATAAAGTTATATGTACAGCAACAACAAAATATTACTTAAACTGTGTAAAGTTATATGTACAGCAACAACAAAAATATTACTTAAACTGTGTGAAGTTATATGTGCAGCAACACAAAAATATTACTTAAACTGTGTAAAGTTATATGTACAGCAACAACAAAAATATTACTTAAACTGTGTGAAGTTATATGTACAGCAACACAAAAATATTACTTAAACTGTGTGAAGTTATAGGTACAGCAACACAAAAATATTACTTAAACTGTGTAAAGTTATATGTACAGCAACAACAAAAATATTACTTAAACTGTGTGAAGTTATATGTACAGCAACAAGAAAAATATTACTAAAGATATGTAAAGTTATATGTACAGCAACAACAAAAATATTACTTAAACTGTGTGAAGTTATAGGTACAGCAACACAAAAATATTACTTAAACTGTGTAAAGTTATATGTACAGCAACAACAAAAATATTACTAAAGATATGTAAAGTTATATGTACAGCAACAACAAAAATATTACTTAAACTGTGTGAAGTTATATGTACAGCAACAACAAAAATATTACTTAAACTGTGTGAAGTTATATGTACAGCAACAACAAAAATATTACTTAAACTGTGTGAAGTTATATGTACAGCAACAAAAAAATATTACTTAAACTGTGTGAAGTTATAGGTACAGCAACATAAAAATATTACTTAAACTGTGTAAAGTTATATGTACAGCAACAACAAAAATATTACTAAAGATATGTAAAGTTATATGTACAGCAACAACAAAAATATCACTTAAACTGTATAAAGTTATATGTACAGCAACAACAAAAATATTACTTAAACTGTGTGAAGTTATATGTACAGCAACAACAAAAATATTACTTAAACTGTGTGAAGTTATATGCACAGCAACAACAAAAATATTACTTAAACTGTGTGAAATTATATGTACAGCAACAACAAAAATATTACTAAAGATATGTAAAGTTATATGTACAGCAACAACAAAAATATTACTAAAGATATGTAAAGTTATATGTACAGCAACAACAAAAATATCGCTTAAACTGTATAAAGTTATATGTACAGCAACAACAAAAATATCGCTTAAACTGTGTAAAGTTATATGTACAGCAACAACAAAAATATTACTTAACCTGTGTGAAGTTATATGTACAGCAACAACAAAAATATTACTAAAGATATGTAAAGTTATATGTCAAGCAACAACAAAAATATCGCTTAAACTGTATAAAGTTATATGTACAGCAACAACAAAAATATCAAAAAACTGTGTGAAGTTACATGTACAGCAACAACAAAAATATTACTAAAGATATGTAAAGTTATATGTACAGCAACAACAAAAATATTACTTAAACTGTGTGAAGTTATATGTACAGCAACAACAAAAATATTACTAAAGATATGTAAAGTTATATGTACAGCAACAACAAAATATTACTAAAGATATATAAAGTTATATGTACAGCAACAACAAAAATATTACTTAAACTGTGTGAAGTTATATGTACAGCAACAACAAAAATATTACTTAAACTGTGTAAAGTTATATGTACAGCAACAACAAAAATATTACTTAAACTGTGTGAAGTTATATGTACAGCAACAACAAAAATATTACTAAAGATATGTAAAGTTATATGTACAGCAACAACAAAAATATTACTAAAGATATGTAAAGTTATATGTACAGCAACAACAAAAATATCGCTTAAACTGTATAAAGTTATATGTACAGCAACAACAAAAATATCGCTTAAACTGTGTAAAGTTATATGTACAGCAACAACAAAAATATTACTTAAACTGTGTGAAGTTATATGTACAGCAACAACAAAAATATTACTAAAGATATGTAAAGTTATATGTCAAGCAACAACAAAAATATCGCTTAAACTGTATAAAGTTATATGTACAGCAACAACAAAAATATCGCTTAAACTGTGTGAAGTTACATGTACAGCAACAACAAAAAAATATTACTAAAGATATGTAAAGTTATATGTACAGCAACAACAAAAATATTACTTAAACTGTGTAAAGTTATATGTACAAATAAAAAATATTACTTAAATTATGCAACAACAAAAAATATTACTAAAGATATGTAAAGTTATATGTACAGCAACAACAAAAATATTACTTAAACTGTATAAAGTTATATGTACAGCAACAACAAAATATTACTTAAACTGTGTAAAGTTATATGTACAGCAACAACAAAAATATTACTAAAGATATGTAAAGTTATATGTACAGCAACAACAAAAAATATTACTAAAGATATGTAAAGTTATATATGTACAGCAACAACAAAATATCCTTAAACTGTATAAAGTTATATGTACAGCAACAACAAAAATATTACTAAAGATATGTAAAGTTATATGTACAGCAACAACAAAAATATTACTTAAACTGTATAAAGTTATATGTACAGCAACAACAAAAATATTACTTAAACTGTGTAAAGTTATATGTACAGCAACAACAAAAATATTACTAAAGATATGTAAAGTTATATGTACAGCAACAACAAAATATTACTAAAGATATGTAAAGTTATATGTACAGCAACAACAAAAAATATCCTTAAACTGTATAAAGTTATATGTACAGCAACAACAAAATATCAGCTTAAATTATATGTACTGTGTAAAGTTATATGTAAGCAACAACAAAAATATTACTTATGTATATGTATGTACAGCAACAACAAAAAACTATTACAAACTGTGTAAAGTTATATGTACAGCAACAACAAAAATATTACTTAAACTGTGTGAAGTTATATGTACAGCAACAAAAAAATATTACTTAAACTGTGTAAAGTTATATGTACAGCAACAACAAAAATATTACTTAAACTGTGTAAAGTTATATGTACAGCAACAACAAAAAATATATTAAACTGTAAACTGTGTGTAAGTTACATATACAAACAACAAAAAAAATATTACTTAAACTGTGTAAAGTTATATGTACAGCAACAACAAAAATATTACTTAAACTGTGTGAAGTTATATGTACAGCAACAACAAAAATATTACTAAAGATATGTAAAGTTATATGTACAGCAACAACAAAAATATTACTTAAACTGTGTGAAATTATAGGTACAGCAACACAAAAATATTACTTAAACTGTGTAAAGTTATATGTACAGCAACAACAAAAATATTACTAAAGATATGTAAAGTTATATGTACAGCAACAACAAAAATATTACTTAAACTGTGTGAAGTTATATGTACAGCAACAACAAAAATATTACTTAAACTGTGTGAAGTTATATGTACAGCAACAACAAAAATATTACTTAAACTGTGTGAAGTTATATGTACAGCAACAAAAAAATATTACTTAAACTGTGTGAAGTTATAGGTACAGCAACATAAAAATATTACTTAAACTGTGTAAAGTTATATGTACAGCAACAACAAAAATATTACTAAAGATATGTAAAGTTATATGTACAGCAACAACAAAAATATCACTTAAACTGTATAAAGTTATATGTACAGCAACAACAAAAATATTACTTAAACTGTGTGAAGTTATATGTACAGCAACAACAAAAATATTACTTAAACTGTGTGAAGTTATATGCACAGAAACAACAAAAATATTACTTAAACTGTGTGAAGTTATATGTACAGCAACAACAAAAATATTACTAAAGATATGTAAAGTTATATGTACAGCAACAACAAAAATATTACTAAAGATATGTAAAGTTATATGTACAGCAACAACAAAAAATATCAAACTTAAACTGTATAAAGTTATATGTACAGCAACAACAAAAATATCGCTTAAACTGTGTAAAGTTATATGTACAGCAACAACAAAAATATTACTTAACCTGTGTGAAGTTATATGTACAGCAACAACAAAAATATTACTAAAGATATGTAAAGTTATATGTCAAGCAACAACAAAAATATCGCTTAAACTGTATAAAGTTATATGTACAGCAACAACAAAAATATCGCTTAAACTGTGTGAAGTTACATGTACAGCAACAACAAAAATATTACTAAAGATATGTAAAGTTATATGTACAGCAACAACAAAAATATTACTTAAACTGTGTGAAGTTATATGTACAGCAACAACAAAAATATTACTAAAGATATGTAAAGTTATATGTACAGCAACAACAAAAATATTACTTAAACTGTATAAAGTTATATGTACAGCAACAACAAAAATATTACTTAAACTGTGTGAAGTTATATGTACAGCAACAACAAAAATATTACTTAAACTGTGTAAGGATTATATGTACAGCAACAACAAAATATTACTTAAACTGTGTGAAGTTATATGTACAGCAACAACAAAAATATTACTAAAGATATGTAAAGTTATATGTACAGCAACAACAAAAATATTACTACAGATATGTAAAGTTATATGTACAGCAACAACAAAAATATCGCTTAAACTGTATAAAGTTATATGTACAGCAACAACAAAAATATCGCTTAAACTGTGTAAAGTTATATGTACAGCAACAACAAAAATATTACTTAAACTGTGTGAAGTTATATGTACAGCAACAACAAAAATATTACTAAAGATATGTAAAGTTATATGTCAAGCAACAACAAAAAATATCAGCAAACTGTATAAAGTTATATGTACAGCAACAACAAAAATATCGCTTAAACTGTGTGAAGTTACATGTACAGCAACAACAAAAATATTACTAAAGATATGTAAAGTTATATGTACAGCAACAACAAAAATATTACTTAAACTGTGTAAAGTTATATGTACAGCAACAACAAAAATATTACTAAAGATATGTAAAGTTATATGTACAGCAACAACAAAAATATTACTTAAACTGTATAAAGTTATATGTACAGCAACAACAAAAATATTACTTAAACTGTGTAAAGTTATATGTACAGCAACAACAAAAATATTACTAAAGATATGTAAAGTTATATGTACAGCAACAACAAAAATATTACTAAAGATATGTAAAGTTATATGTACAGCAACAACAAAAATATCGCTTAAACTGTATAAAGTTATATGTACAGCAACAACAAAAATATTACTAAAGATATGTAAAGTTATATGTACAGCAACAACAAAAATATTACTTAAACTGTATAAAGTTATATGTAGAGCAACAACAAAAATATTACTTAAACTGTGTAAAGTTATATGTACAGCAACAAGAAAAATATTACTAAAGATATGTAAAGTTATATGTACAGCAACAACAAAAATATTACTAAAGATATGTAAAGTTATATGTACAGCAACAACAAAAATATCGCTTAAACTGTATAAAGTTATATGTACAGCAACAACAAAAATATCGCTTAAACTGTGTAAAGTTATATGTACAGCAACAACAAAAATATTACTTAAACTGTGTGAAGTTATATGTACAGCAACAACAAAAATATCGCTTAAACTGTATAAAGTTATATGTACAGCAACAACAAAAATATCGCTTAAACTGTGTGAAGTTACATGTACAGCAACAACAAAAATATTACTAAAGATATGTAAAGTTATATGTACAGCAACAACAAAAATATTACTTAAACTGTGTGAAGTTATATGTACAGCAACAACAAAAATATTACTAAAGATATGTAAAGTTATATGTACAGCAACAACAAAAATATTACTTAAACTGTATAAAGTTATATGTACAGCAACAACAAAAATATTACTTAAACTGTGTAAAGTTATATGTACAGCAACAACAAAAATATTACTTAAACTGTGTGAAGTTATATGTGCAGCAACACAAAAATATTACTTAAACTGTGTAAAGTTATATGTACAGCAACAACAAAATATTACTTAAACTGTGTGAAGTTATATGTACAGCAACAAAAAAATATAACTTAAACTGTGTGAAGTTATATGTACAGCAACAACAAAAATATTACTTAAACTGTGTAAAGTTATATGTACAGCAACAACAAAAATATTACTTAAACTGTGTGAAGTTATATGTACAGCAACAACAAAAATATTATTAAAGATATGTAAAGTTATATGTACAGCAACAACAAAAATATTACTTAAACTGTGTGAAGTTATAGGTACAGCAACACAAAAATATTACTTAAACTGTGTAAAGTTATATGTACAGCAACAACAAAAATATTACTGAAGATATGTAAAGTTATATGTACAGCAACAACAAAAATACTACTTAAACTGTGTGAAGTTATATGTACAGCAACAACAAAAATATTACTTAAACTGTGTGAAGTTATATGTACAGCAACAACAAAAATATTACTTAAACTGTGTGAAGTTATATGTACAGCAACAACAAAAAATATTACTTAAACTGTGTGAAGTTATATGTACAGCAACATAAAAATATTACTTAAACTGTGTAAAGTTATATGTACAGCAACAACAAAAAATATTACTAAAGATATGTAAAGTTATATGTACAGCAACAACAAAAATATCACTTAAACTGTATAAAGTTATATGTACAGCAACAACAAAAATATTACTTAAACTGTGTGAAGTTATATGTACAGCAACAACAAAAATATTACTTAAACTGTGTAAAGTTATATGTACAGCAACAACAAAAATTTTACTTAAACTGTGTGAAGTTATATGTACAGCAACAACAAAAATATTACTTAAACTGTGTAAAGTTATATGTACAGCAACAACAAAAATATTACTTAAACTGTGTGAAGTTATATGTACAGCAACAACAAAAATATTACTAAAGATATGTAAAGTTATATGTACAGCAACAACAAAAATATTACTAAAGATATGTAAAGTTATATGTACAGCAACAACAAAAATATCGCTTAAACTGTATAAAGTTATATGTACAGCAACAACAAAAATATCGCTTAAACTGTGTAAAGTTATATGTACAGCAACAACAAAAATATTACTTAAACTGTGTGAAGTTATATGTACAGCAACAACAAAAATATTACTAAAGATATGTAAAGTTATATGTCAAGCAACAACAAAAATATCGCTTAAACTGTATAAAGTTATATGTACAGCAACAACAAAAATATCGCTTAAACTGTGTGAAGTTACATGTACAGCAACAACAAAAAATATTACTTAAACTGTGTGATATGTTATATGTACAGCAACAACAAAAAATATTACTAAAGATATGTAAAGTTATATGTACAGCAACAACAAAAATATTACTTAAACTGTATAAAGTTATATGTACAGCAACAACAAAAATATTACTTAAACTGTGTAAAGTTATATGTACAGCAACAACAAAAATATTACTAAAGATATGTAAAGTTATATGTACAGCAACAACAAAAATATTACTTAAACTGTATAAAGTTATATGTACAGCAACAACAAAATATTACTTAAACTGTGTAAAGTTATATGTACAGCAACAACAAAAATATTACTAAAGATATGTAAAGTTATATGTACAGCAACAACAAAAATATTACTTAAACTGTGTAAAGTTATATGTACAGCAACAACAAGAATATTACTTAAACTGTGTAAAGTTATATGTACAGCAACAACAAAAATATTATTAAAGATATGTGAAGTTATATGTACAGCAACAACAAAAATATTACTTAAACTGTGTGAAGTTATATGTACAGCAACAACAAAAATATTACTAAAGATATGTAAAGTTATATGTACAGCAACAACAAAAATATTACTTAAACTGTATAAAGTTATATGTACAGCAACAACAAAAAAACTGTATTACTTAAACTGTGTAAAGTTATATGTACAGCAACAACAAAAAAATATTACTAAAGATATGTAAAGTTATATGTACAGCAACAACAAAAATATTACTTAAACTGTGTGAAGTTATATGTACAGCAACAACAAAAATATTACTAAAGATATGTAAAGTTATATGTACAGCAACAACAAAAATATCGCTTAAACTGTATAAAGTTATATGTACAGCAACAACAAAAATATCGCTTAAACTGTGTAAAGTTATATGTACAGCAACAACAAAAATATTTCTTAAACTGTGTGAAGTTATATGTACAGCAACAACAAAAATATTACTAAAGATATGTAAAGTTATATGTACAGCAACAACAAAAATATTACTTAAACTGTGTTAAGTTATATGTACAGCAACAACAAAAATATTACTTAAACTGTGTGAAGTTATATGTACAGCAACAACAAAAATATTACTTAAACTGTGTGAAGTTATATGTACAGCAACACAAAAATATTACTTAAACTGTGTGAAGTTATAGGTACAGCAACATAAAAATATTACTTAAACTGTGTAAAGTTATATGTACAGCAACAACAAAAATATTACTAAAGATATGTAAAGTTATATGTACAGCAACAACAAAAATATCACTTAAACTGTATAAAGTTATATGTACAGCAACAACAAAAATATCACTTAAACTGTGTGAAGTTATATGTACAGCAACAACAAAAATATTACTTAAACTGTGTAAAGTTATATGTACAGCAACAACAAAAATATTACTTAAACTGTGTGAAGTTATATGTACAGCAACAACAAAAATATTACTTAAACTGTGTAAAGTTATATGTACAGCAACAACAAAAATATCGCTTAAACTGTGTGAAGTTACATGTACAGCAACAACAAAAATATTACTAAAGATATGTAAAGTTATATGTACAGCAACAACAAAAATATTACTTAAACTGTGTGAAGTTATATGTACAGCAACAACAAAAATATTACTAAAGATATGTAAAGTTATATGTACAGCAACAACAAAAATATTACTTAAACTGTATAAAGTTATATGTACAGCAACAACAAAAATATTACTTAAACTGTGTAAAGTTATATGTACAGCAACAACAAAAATATTACTAAAGATATGTAAAGTTATATGTACAGCAACAACAAAAATATTACTTAAACTGTGTGAAGTTATATGTACAGCAACAACAAAAATATTACTAAAGATATGTATAGTTATATGTACAGCAACAACAAAAATATCGCTTAAACTGTATAAAGTTATATGTACAGCAACAACAAAAATATCGCTTAAACTGTGTAAAGTTATATGTACAGCAACAACAAAAATATTACTTAAACTGTGTGAAGTTATATGTACAGCAACAACAAAAATATTACTAAAGATATGTAAAGTTATATGTACAGCAACAACAAAAATATCGCTTAAACTGTATAAAGTTATATGTACAGCAACAACAAAAATATCGCTTAAACTGTGTGAAGTTACATGTACAGCAACAACAAAAATATCACTTAAACTGTATAAAGTTATATGTACAGCAACAACAAAAATATTACTAAAGATATGTAAAGTTATATGTACAGCAACAACAAAAATATTACTTAAACTGTATAAAGTTATATGTACAGCAACAACAAAAATATTACTTAAACTGTGTAAAGTTATATGTACAGCAACAACAAAAATATTACTAAAGATATGTAAAGTTATATGTACAGCAACAACAAAAATATTACTAAAGATATGTAAAGTTATATGTACAGGAACAACAAAAATATCACTTAAACTGTATAAAGTTATATGTACAGCAACAACAAAAATATTACTTAAACTGTGTGAAGTTATATGTACAGCAACAACAAAAATATCACTTAAACTGTATAAAGTTATATGTACAGCAACAACAAAAATATCGCTTAAATTATGCAAAATTATATCTACAACAATAAAAATATCACGTAGTCAGTTGTCCAGTAAGAACAGTTAGGACTCGACTGATATGATATTAAACTTAGAGACGAGGTATTTCCACAAACACCCCCCCCCTCCGATACAATAGCAGATTATCAAAACAATTCTATTAATACTGTTATAATATTTACTATATAATTAGTATAGGAAGTCAGAGATGTCAGTTGAAAATAAAAAATTCCATTTTATGTAAATTATTCCATACTACGTCACAAATATCTAAAAGAGAAATTAATTCTGACTGATACTAACTTGTACAAGTTTCTGTACTACAATTACATATGAGTAACACGTAAAAGAAAGCAATGATACAGAAGTCTGATCAAGCGAGTCTAAGCCTAATTTGGCATATGAACTAAACCGCTTTTAAGCTATATGTGCTCTGTCCACCACAGGTATCGAAACCTGGTTTTTAAAGTTGTAAGTCCATAAAGATACCGTTGTACTACTGGATATCAACGTGAACTTTAGGCGAGTATCAACAAATGTTTACAACAGCCAATATATTAGTTAGTAGAATAAATGTGCATTCTTTTATAAACTATGAAAAAACCAACTCTATAAGGTGTTTTAGCTATCTCAATGCGAGTATTTATTCACATAAACAGTATTTCCTGACTAATTTTTAAAAATTAAACTTCATGTTTTCATATTTTTACTCTAAGATAATTGTCGAATAATTAACCTAATTGTTTAATAATGAAACTAATTGTTTAATAACGGACCTACTTGTTTATAATGAACCTAATTGTTTAATAATGAACTTAATTATTTAATAATGAAACTTTATAATCGAAGTCAAACTTAAGATGTAAAAATTGTTGTGATTGTTTCTTTGTTTTCTTTTCCGTCCAGATGTAAATATTTCGATCTGTAAAACAAATTACACCCTAATTATCTTCTGCAGATTAGTGTTTTAAATTACCTAGTTATAAGTAACACATTTCTATTCAAAATTACTGGTTTTGTGTTGCAAGCATTATAGTTCAAAGGAATATATAGCATGAACTGTATCTCTTACCATAATTATGAGACTTCATTTTTTTTTAACTTAGATCGCTTTAACATTAAGTACGACCGTCAATCTCACGAACGCAACTGCAGTTTCGCAGTCTTGTTGCGAAACCCAAATAATGTATATTTCACATAATGTGCATTGGCCTGTCTCAACTAATCTGTTTCATTTGATATAACATTCTGGATTTTTCTGTCATAACCTAAATACTAAAAGACAGATGAACGTAAAACTAAAAGAAATGAAACGAGTCCTAACACTACCTAGTTCTGCTTAGATAATACAACATTTCTTTTGTAATTACTGTATAAAATATGGCTCTCATCAAAAGGCGAACACAACGGGTGATATCGAACTGTGACAATGAAAAATTGGTTGGTGATCGTAAAGATGGTTCAGATGTTCCTAGATAATTTCTTAGAAACAAGTTTTATTAAAACATATATTACATTATTAATAATTATGTAAGTCATGACTGCTTTTGTGTCCTCTGTCATTTTGTTTCACTATCAATTTTAGAATGTATGAAGTTTTGTTTATTTCTAACAGCGAAATATTAAAATTATTCCAATCAATACCCTCACTTCTTCAGTCATGTTGGTACATTAGGGACTCTTAATAACGAACCATTTCACGCAATAACATGTTTTATTATTGTCTCAAAACTTAATCCAGAAAATGTATGCTTCTCTGCAGTTTAATATTTTTATATATATGGTTCGAAATAGCGTTTCGAGACGCAACGCAAAGTCACCATAATCGTAACCCAGTAAAATTGAAGAAAATTGTTATTATTACGTCCTAATCTCTGAATGTAATGTTTTGTTCACTCGTGTTTTAAATGTTCATGCTGACACATACCTGATATATTATGATATATAGATAAAATAGCATGTTGTGTTTTTATTATACTTAATGCTATATCCACATAAAACATCAGAACAATGTTGTTAACACGTTGAACAGTATTATATATCAATTTAACAAAGAAACCACAAAAACGATAAACTACAGGAAAAAATCATATTGGTTGCTCGCGGGTTCGAATCCCTGTCGCACCAAACATGCTCGATCTTTCAGCCGTCGGGGCGTTATAAATAGACGGTCAATCCTACTATTCGTTAGTAAAAGTGTAGTCGAAGAGTTGGCGGTGGGTGGTGATGACTAGTTGCCTTCCCTCTGGTCTTATACTGCCAAATTAGGGACGGCTAGCGTAGATAGCCCTCGTGTAGTTTTGCGCGAAATTCTAAAACAAACAAACGTATTGGTTGCAATAGAAAGATTCTAACTATGAGGTATTATTACACGAAGAATCGTATTGTTTGTAAAGAAAGATTCTCACTTTAAAACATGATTGTGAGCTGATCGTATTGTTTGTAAAGAAAGATTCTCATTTTAAAACATGATTGTGAGCTGATAGTATCGTTTGTAAAGAAAGATTCTCACTTTAAAACATGATTGTGAGCTGATCGTATCGTTTGTAAAGAAAGATTCTCACTTTAAAACATGATTGTGAGCTGATCGTATTGTTTGTAAAGAAATACTCTCACTTTAAAACATGATTGTGAGCTGATCGTATTGTTTGTAAAGAAAGATTCTCACTTTAAAACATGATTGTGAGTTGATCGTATTGTTTGTAAAGAAAGATTCTCATTTTAAAACATGATTGTGAGCTGATCGTATCGTTTGTACAGAAAGATTCTCATTTTAAAACATGATTGTGAGCTGATCGTATCGTTTGTAAAGAAAGATTCTCACTTTAAAACATGATTGTGAGCTGATCGTATTGTTTGTAAAGAAAGATTCTCATTTTAAAACATGATTGTGAGCTGATCGTATCGTTTGTAAAGAAATATTCTCACTTTAAAACATGATTGTGAGCTGATCGTATCGTTTGTAAAGAAAGATTCTCACTTTAAAACATGATTGTGAGCTGATCGTATTGTTTGTAAAGAAATACTCTCACTTTAAAACATGATTGTGAGCTGATCGTATTGTTTGTAAAGAAAGATTCTCACTTTAAAACATGATTGTGAGCTGATCGTATTGTTTGTAAAGAAAGATTCTCATTTTAAAACATGATTGTGAGCTGATCGTATCGTTTGTAAAGAAAGATTCTCACTTTAAAACATGATTGTGAGCTGATCGTATCGTTTGTAAAGAAAGATTCTCACTTTAAAACATGATTGTGAGCTGATCGTATTGTTTGTAAAGAAATACTCTCACTTTAAAACATGATTGTGAGCTGATCGTATTGTTTGTAAAGAAATACTCTCACTTTAATACATGATTGTGAGCTGATCGTATTGTTTGTAAAACTGGGATTTAGATAGACGAAAATATTATTTTTATATTAGTATATCTGATATCTACTGAATTTTTAATTGTAATTGTTTGATGTACTCTGTTTGAAGTCATCCTGTTTCCATTATTTTTAAAGATAAGTAAATAATATGAACAATCGATTTGTATTTTTGAAAATTTCTATATTTGTATTCTTTTTTTACCAATAAAACCAATAAGCCTATGTTTAGTTTATTATATAAACCGTTTAACCATAAGACAAATATCACGTGGTTCATAATATTGCATACAAGACAAGAAAAACAAACAAATTATTATGATTTTTAAACATAAAGCAATTTCAAAGAAAGTGCTTCAGGAAATCTTTATATTACTGCTTCGTGTTTTCTTTCTGCCGTCTTAGTCCAGATGTGGCCTGGTGGATAGCTTATCCGACTGCTGAGTCCAGTGTTTGAGACTCGATGCCTCAAAGATTCGTCATATTTTCATCTTCTATGCGCGTTGTAAAGGTAGTAATTAATCTTATTATTTTGACCTTTGTGCTGGCTGGCTTAACTCTTCCCAATAGATCAGATTTTAGAATGGTCATTCCTAAATCCTAAAGACCTCTGACCTGGCCTTTTAGCCTATATACACTTTAATGGCTATTCAAGTCAATAATGTTAATACCTTTCCTTTACATCGTTCAAATATACTGAAACGTTTTTCTCAGATCTCTTTCTTCTTACAAACATTCATCAAAGATGACTTGTAAGTTTGTGTGTTTTATATGATACTGAGGGAAAAGGTACACAATGGTTATCTGTGTTCTGCTCACTACAGGTGTCAGATGCAAGTCTTTAAATGTGAGTCCCGAGACGACCGAGGGATTGACTCGTTACATTTATCTTTGGTAAATTGTAAATATGTTTGTTTGTTTGTTTTTAAATTCGTGCAAAACTACACTAGGACTTTCTGCCCTCCCTAATTTAGCAGTATAAGACTAGAAGGAAAGCAGCCACCCACCGCCAACTCTTGGGCTGCTCCTTTACCAACAAATAGTGGGATTAACCGTCACATTATAACGCCCCCACAGCTGAAAGGGTGAGCATGCTTGGTGAGACGGGAATTCGAACCCGCGACTCTCCGATTACGAGTCAAGCACCTTAACCACCTGGCCATGTCGAGCCTGATTTTATAAGTTACCAATGATCTTACAAGTAAAAATAATTGGTACAATTAACTTTAATATTTCACTGAAAAGACCATTCAAATAACGTTATGTTACATTACCTTTGCGATTAAATTTGTGTACAGGTGTTTTATTTTTTGTGGAGCTATATCTTTTTTTGTTAACAATAATAAAAAAATACGTTTATTTTGCTATCAACTACAGAGAGCTAAATATACATATATTAATTGATTAAGTCAACTTGTCTGTATTTTATTAGTAAAAATGGTTCGTTCTCTTTAAATTCAAATATTATAACAGAGCTACTCAATAGTCTGTGGCCTTGCGGTGACATGCGGTTCGCGAGGTCGAAATCTATCATCAAACATGCTTATCCATTCATCCGTCTGAAGTTATAAAGATACCATCAATCCAACTACTCGTTTGTACAGTGTAGAACAAGAGACAACCAGTACAGAAATTTTACTCGATATTCAACAAACAAAGCTTTGAATGGGTTAGCCATTCTTAATTTTAAACTAATAAGCTAGAAGGAGGCTGGCTAATGTAACACCCATTGTCAAGTCTCTTGGTGTTATGATTTAGTATGCATGGCACGGGGAGCGAGATCTTTGAACGCAAACTCATGTCCCACAAGACTAACAGTCAGAAGAACTCCTCACTGGGCCACGCCAGCCAAATACAAATGGGTTATTCTTTCAATTTGATTTATTAAAACTGTACAACACCTATGTTTTAACAAAATATATATGTTTGTGCCAGTACTTTCCATTTGAAATAATTCATTAAACGTATATTTTTGATGTGGATTATTACTTACTTATCCTAGTCTCTCATGGTAACCACAAAATTATGTTTTATTACGTGTTCAAGTCGTGGAGCTAAGGAAACATTTATTGAATTTTGAACACTTCCAGATAAGTAATATGACATAAATGACACAAAATTATAGTTTACTTTTATAAATTAGTTCAAGTAATATATTAAAAGGTTTTCCTAGTTAGGTTAAGTGCATCGTTTTCTTATAGTGTGAGTCTGTTTCACAGCATTCCAGTGATATTCAACGATTTACGTCGACACTTAAACTTAGCGCCATCTGGCGGCGTTACTGTAGCTATAATTAAATTGAATTGGCATTATGAGTGGTTTCATCTAAATCTTGACAATAATAAAACGTATTTGTTCAACTGCAGTCGTTAATAGAAACCTGACATTACATATCATGAAATGCAGTTTGCAATGACGTATTTGTGCTGTACACCTTCCTGTTAAGATAATCCATTACATGTGTGCACGTGGGTTTTACCTTCCATCACCCAACCAGATCAGCTCCAGTATCGTAATTTTTGGTATGTAAACTGGAACCTGTTGGACGATGTACATGGGCTGTATTGTTTTAGAATTTTGCTCGAAATGTGGAACAAAAATAAACTTGGCCCAGCAGTGGTCAAAAGGCTTACTGACCCAGATCTAATTTTGGCCCAACAGTGGTCAAAATTTTAGACTTACTGACCCAGATCTAATTCATAATCAAATAACGTAGTAAAAGGTGATGAAGGGCATGGCCAGGTAGATATGGCGTAATCTGAGGGTCGCGGGTTCGAATCCCTGTCACAACAAACAAGCTCGCCGTTTCAGCTGTGGGGACGTTATAAAGTCTCGGTCAATCCCACTATTCGTTGGTAAAAGAGTAGCCAAAGAGTTAGCGGTGGGTCTTAATGACTAGCTGCCTTCTCTCTAGTCTTACAGCTAAATAAGAGAGAGCTTTCTGCGCTAGCTCTCGTGTAGCTTTGCGCGAAATTCATAAAGCAATCCTGAAATAGGGCACACTTCCACTTTTTTCTATAGACTTTTGGCTTTAAATTTGAAGACACAATAACTTAATCAGTTAAACGAGTCAGTTGTTACCTCCCAGAAAGCAGGACGTGCACTTAGCTTCTAAGGAAGTCATTAGGAAATTAATAAAGGGAGCATTACGTGACACTTTCCTTCATACGGTTTTTGTTTCTTTAACAAGTGCCCTCAGCTACTATATGTACTATATATGATGTATTAATGTTGGTACAACAGTTTTCAACCTTTATAGTACTTGTCATCATAAGAAATTTGTCTGTCTCTTCGTATCGATAAACAGGGTTGATTTTATCTTTCGTAACATGGCCCGGAATTTCCAGGTTGTTAAGGCACTCGTCTCGCAATCTGAGAGTCGTGAGTTCGAATCCCCGTCACACCAAAGATGCTCGCCCTTTCAGCAGTGGGGGCGTTATAACGTGACGGTCAATCTCACTATTCGTTGGTAAAAGAGTAGCCCAAGAATTGGCGGTGGGTGGTGATGACTAGCTGCCTTCCCACTGCAAAATTAGGGACGGCTAGCGCAGATAGCCCTCGTGTAGCTTTGCGCGAAATTCAAAACAAGCCAAACCTTCGTAATACACCTACTGTTTAAAAAATGTGAAATATATTTGTGGACATCATATTCGAACCCTGGACAATTCGATTTTTAGACCAACGCGTTAACCATAAAAACGTCCTCAGTCCGTGACAGGAGAAAAGGACCAAGGCCGAAAATTTAAATTTTGTCAAGACCACGTGTTTTAAACTTTTTATAATAGAAGACTTTCAGTCGTTTAATCCAGGGCAAAAGTTTGTAATTACTTTTAATAAATCACTGTAATCCAGTTTAAACTTTAGCAAATTAATGTTTCCAGCTCATAATTAATGTAAGAAATAATTAATCTTCTCTGTAGATACATTATGCATTTTGTGTTATTTATTAGTTAACGAATGTATTATACAGACGCATTTGCTAATTTATAACATTTCGACTAAAGTATTTGTATAATAAAAGATTAGCGTCTCCTGATAAATAATGGAACACTCAGTTTTTTACGTCTTACATCTTGGAAAAGTTTATCTTAAAACCCATTAGTTTTCATAAATAAAAGCAGATTTTGTTTTAAATGTAAATTAAGGAAAAGGTAAAGAGTGAACGACAATGACATCGAGCGAGAAATCTTCATCCAATTCGAACAAGTTACGTAAAACACAAACCACAAATAAACTCGTCCAACTTGAATTATCATCTGTTACGACTGACGAAAGTGCTTTGAGAAGTCCCCTGACTGAGTAAAAGAGGCCTCTGTGTCTCGTATAACCTTTGATTTGTGTTTTAAAGCTATGAAATCGCATTAATTTCATTCCTGTTAAGTTAATCAGGAGAAAGAACGCAAGAAGAAATCACTAACTGACGTCACAGAAAACTACTTCCGGTATGAGTCAGCAGAGAATAACCCTGTTTCTCTCACTAGACTGTTTTGTTCTGTTTCTTCAGATGCTTGTTATTTAACTTTATAAGCGAATAGTTTATGTATTATTTTATATTAGGTTAAGTTTTCAATGTTTAGTTCAATTGAAAGCCTGCAACAGTGCATAAAAAAACCCAACGAGGTTACAAAATGGAATAGAACATATTTGATGTTTCTATTGAAATAAGTCCTACTTTTAAGAGTCTTTTCAAAATGAAATACAGACCAATAAGAAATTCCATTGTACACTCGTAATGAGCTGTAACATTGAGGTAAATGCCTTTTAGCCGACTAAAACATGTTTCTGCTACAATATACAACAAACATTATGTAACTCGATTGGTTTAAATACAATACACTGCCCATACGTCATAACGAAAGCTTAGACAACTTGGGGTTTCATTTCACTTAAAGCAGTTTTTAATTTACTATGGTGTAGTGATCATAGAAAGACACATTGTACTATGTTGAATAATAGTCTTTTATTAAAACCAAACTTTTGTCCTCCGTCCTTCTTAGACAAAAGATCAAATCTTTTATAAGTCTTTCATATTCGTGTTAAAACATTGCTTTTGTGTACTAACAAAATTTGCTTTATTATGTATTGGAGTTCACATCAAAAAACTCAAGACGTTTCTGCTAAATGATGCACACAAAATAAACGTTATCTGTAAGCTGAAAGACGTACAGCTCGTTTCGTGAAAATAGAGCTGTAAGGTTATTCTTTATATTTCAACAACTGTCTCGTTAATCTCGGCCTTAACTCTAAGCGAAGGGGTCTATTTTCCTTTACCACCCATCCATTTGTAGATTTGTTTTCCTTGTATTCAACAAAGCCAGCATCAGTCCCAGTTTTCCAGTTGGTAACATAAGAACTGAGATAAATCGGGTGATATTGAAAGGCAAGTTCTTAACGGAAAGAAAAAACCAGCAAAAACAAAGTAGGTTCCAGTTGGAATGCTTCACATTTATAGTATGTAGGACTATATGTTTTCATGTTTCTCCAGTTCAGTTTGCTGCTCATATTACATCGCATGGCAGTAAAATTAGAAACATGTTTGTATATGTAAGTTTACGATTTCGTGTATGTGTTTATGATTGTTGATATGTTTATATGTGTGTCTGTAATTATATATGTGTGTGTGTTTATAAGTGTTGATATGTGCTTGATTATAAATGTCTCTGTTTATGAATTTTGATACATGTGTATTTATGAGTGTTAATATATGTCTGTTTTTGAGTTTGATACATGTGTGTTGATACATGTTTGTTTATGATTTTTGATACATGCGTGTTTATGTGTTAATATATGTCTGTTTATTAGTTTTGATACATGTGTGTTTATTTAATTTACAATACCTGAGGTCTAGATTCTCAACACTAAATGGTGTTGCTGAGTACGTGAATATTTAAAAGCATTAATTCACGTTCTACACTGACAACATGATGGTTCGAATATTAATAATTCGTATTTTCCTCTCACAACGTTTATATGGTGTTTTACTGAATTAACTACTAGATACAAGTCATGTGAAATGGTTATGGTTAAAACAAAAGAGTGATGGTTAGTAATTCAATTAACGAACATCTATCTTTAGACTTGGATAGAGGTATAAGGTTATAGCTAGTCTAGTGTATATTTCATCACTTAGTTATCAATGTATAAGGTTATAGCTAGTCTAGTGTATATTTCATGACTTACTTATTAATGTGTAAGGTTATAGCTAGTCTAGTGTATATTTCATGACTTGGTTATTAATATGTAAGGTTATAGCTAGTCTAGTGTATATTTCATGACTTGGTTATTAATGTGTAAGGTTATAGCTAGTCTAGTGTATAGTTCATGACTTAGTTATTAATGTGTAAGGTTAGAGCTAGTCTAGTGTATATTTCATGACTTAGTTATTAATGTATAAGGTTATAGCTAGTCTAGTGTATATTTCATGACTTAGTTATTAATGTATAAGGTTATAGCTAGTCTAGTGTATATTTCATGACTTAGTTATCAATGTATAAGGTTATAGCTAGTCTAGTGAATATTTCATAACTTGGTTATTAATGTGTAAGGTTATAGCTAGTCTAGTGTATATTTCATGACTTAGTTATCAATGTATAAGGTTATAGCTAGTCTAGTGTATATTAGCATGTGTTTTGGTTATATTAGCATGTGTCTTGGTTATATTAGCATGTGTCTTGGTTATATTACCATGTGTTTTGGATATATTAGCATGTGTCTTGGTTATATTAGCATGTGTTTTGGTTATATTACCCTGTGTCTTGGTTATATTACCATGTGTCTTCGTTATATTACCATGTGTCTTGGTTATATTAGCATGTGTCTTGGTTATATTAGCATGTGTCTTGGTTATATTACCATGTGCCTTGGTTATATTAGCATGTGTTTTGGTTATATTAGCATGTGTCTTGGTTATATTACCATGTGTTTTGGTTATATTACCTTGTGTCTTAATTATATTACCATGTGTCTTGGTTATATTACAATGTGTTTTGGTTATATTAGCATGTGTCTTGGTTATATTAGCATGTGTTTTGGTTATATTAGCATGTGTCTTGGTTATATTAGCATGTGTTTTGGTTATATTACCATGTGTCTTGTTTATATTACCATGTGTCTTGGTTATATTACCATGTGTTTTGGTTATATTAGCAAGTGTCTTGGATATATTAGCATGTGTCTTGGTTATATTAGCATGTGGTTTGGTTATATTAGCATGTGGTTTGGTTATATTAGCATGTGTTTTGGTTATATTAGAACGTGTCTTGGTTATATTAGCATGTGTCTTGGTTATATTACAATGTGTCTTGGTTATATTAGCATGTGTTTTGGTTATATTAGCATGTGTCTTGGTTATATTACCATGTGTCTTGGTTATATTAGCATGTGTCTTGGTTATATTAGCATGCGTTTTGGTTATATTACCATGTGTCTTGGTAATATTAGCATGTGTCTTGGTTATATTACCATGTGTTTTGGTTATATTACCATGTGTCTTGGTTATATTAGCATGTGTTTTGGTTATATTACCATGTGTCTTGGTTATATTAGCATGTTTTTTGGTTATATTACCATGTTTCTTGGTTATATTAGCATGTGTTTTGGTTATATTACCATTTGTCTTGGTTATATTACCATGTGTCTTGGTTATATCACCATGTGTCTTGTTTATATTACCATGTGTCTTGGTTATATTACCATGTGTTTTGGTTATATTAGCATGTGTCTTGGTTATATTAGCATGTGGTTTGGTTATATTAGCATGTGGTTTGGTTATATTAGCATGTGTTTTGGTTATATTACCATGTCTTGGTTATATTACCATGTGTTTTGGTTATATTAGCATGTGTCTTGGTTATATTAGCATGTGGTTTGGTTATATTAGCATGTGGTTTGGTTATATTAGCATGTGTTTTGGTTATATTAGCATGTGTCTTGGTTATATTAGCATGTGTCTTGGTTATATTAGCATGTGTCTTGGTTATATTAGCATGCGTTTTGGTTATATTACCATGTGTCTTGGTAATATTAGCATGTGTTTTGGTTATATTACCATGTGTCGTGGTTATATTACCATGTGTTTTGGTTATATTAGCATGTGTCTTGGTTATATTACCATGTGTCTTGGTTATATTACCATGTGTTTTGGTTATATTAGCATGTGTCTTGGTTATATTAGCATGTGTCTTGGTTATATTACCATGTGTCTTGGTTATATTACCATGTGTTTTGGTTATATTAGCATGTGTCTTGGTTATATTAGCATGTGTTTTGGTTATATTACCATGTGTCTTGGTTATATTAGCATGTGTCTTGGTTATATTACCATGTGTTTTGGTTATATTAGCATGTGTCTTGGTTATATTACCATCTGTTTTGGTTATATTAGCATGTGTCTTGGTTATATTACCATGTGTCTTGGTTATATTACCATGTGTTTTGGTTATATTAGCATGTGTCTTGGTTATATTACCATCTGTTTTGGTTATATTAGCATGTGTCTTGGTTATATTAGCATGTGTCTTTGTTATATTACCATGATTCTTGGTTATATTAGCATGTGTTTTGGTTATATTACCATGTGTCTTGGTTATATTAGCATGTGTTTTGGTTATATTACCATGTGTCTTGGTTATATTAGCATGTGTCTTGGTTATATTACCATGTGTCTTGGTTATATTAGCATGTGTTTTGGTTATATTACCATGTGTCTTGGTTATATTACCATGTGTCTTGGTTATATTAGCATGTGTTTTGGTTATATTACCATGTGTCTTGGTTATATTAGCATGTGTTTTGGTTATATTACCATGTGTCTTGGTTATATTAGCATGTGGTTTGGTTATATTAGCATGTGTTTTGGTTATATTAGAACGTGTCTTGGTTATATTAGCATGTGTCTTGGTTATATTAGCATGTGTCTTGGTTATATTAGCATGTGTTTTGGTTATATTAGCATGTGTCTTGGTTATATTAGCATGTGTCTTGGTTATATTAGCATGTGTTTTGGTTATATTACCATGTGTCTTGGTTATATTAGCATGTGTCTTGGTTATATTAGCATGTGTTTTGGTTATATTAGCATGTGTCTTGGTTATATCAGCCTGTGTTTTGGTTATATTACCATGTGTCTTGGTTATATTAGCATGTGTCTTGGTTATATTAGCATGTGTCTTGGTTATATTAGCATGTGTTTTGGTTATATTACCATGTGTCTTGGTTATATTAGCATGTGTCTTGGTTATATTAGCATGTGTCTTGGTTATATTAGCATGTGTTTTGGTTATATTAGCATGTGTCTTGGTTATATTTCCC
Source organism: Tachypleus tridentatus (assembly GCF_004210375.1). Classification (NCBI taxonomy): domain Eukaryota; kingdom Metazoa; phylum Arthropoda; class Merostomata; order Xiphosura; family Limulidae; genus Tachypleus; species Tachypleus tridentatus. The sequence goes on from NC_134828.1 coordinate 17,276,422, forward strand.
TGTGTTTTGGTTATATTACCCTGTACTTAGTTGAGGTATATTTTCTCAATGTTTTTAATGTTGTTGTTCCTTTTTAGTTTCAACAATAGTAAATCTCTTCCAAACTCCATATTTGTTTACTTAATCTTGTGTTCTCTATACGTCTTCAATATGTCCGACATTGTAACAATATCCTTGTTAAGGCACTGCAGTAGTGTATGTTTTCTGTTTAGGATGGTCCGGCACGTCCAGGTGGATTAAAGCACTGGACTCGTAATCCAAGGGTCGCTGGCTCAAATTCCCGTCACACCAAACATGCTCGCCTTTTTAGCCGTGGGAGCGTTATAAAGTTACGGTCAATCCCAATATTCATTAGTAAAAGAGTAGCCCAAGAGTTGGCGGTGGGTGGTGATAGCTACCTAGCTTCTTTCTAGTCTTACACTACTAAATTAGGTACGGCTAGCGCAGACAGCCCTCGTGTAGCTTTGCGCGAAATTCAAAACCAAAAACCAAACCTCTTATTTTAAAGAATAACAAACTGATATAGTCGGCTTCACTGGATGTCGAGAGTAACATATTGTGTTCTACAACACTGATCATTTGTAGAACCATTTCTCTTCACTAATACTAAAGTTTAAATAGGTTAATAAATTGAGACTACTCGTGTATTGTGTTTATACTTACATAAAATAACGTTTTCGTTTTATAATACTTATATTGTTTATTAATACCAAACGTCGCAGGTTAACTTTTAGTTTACTTTCATTTCTTTTCAAATAAACCGTATTATAAGAGCTATCTGAGAGTTAGTCAAGAAAGCTTTTTCGTTTGGACAGTGTAATACTAAATCGATGATATCAGATATGGAAAACGAAATGTGAATTCCTTTTTACTGTAATTTTTTGTAACTATATTAACATGTTCTACAATTGAGAGTAATACATGTCATATTGCAGGCTTAATAACAAACTCTCCAAAGTTTTGAATCGCAATGTTTTCATCAATTGCACCTCGTTGCCATAGAAACGCGATATGCACTTTCAGGCTAATGCGTCACGGTATAAGATTGACGGTCAAATAACACAGTTTGGGCATTTACGAGAAGCCCAAGAGAAGCCGGTGGATACTTTCGACTTGCTCTCTTCTGTCTTGTCTATCGGCCCAGCATTAGGGACAATTATGTGTAGACGGACCTTGTATTGGTTTTCGTGAAAGTGCTACAGAAAAAAGTCCAGTGATCGTATTTCCTGGTTTTAGTTTTAATAAATATTTTATTGTTTGTTAATGAAAGGAGATTTGGTTAGCGCAGTAGCTAAAAATCTGGGAGTTAAGTTGAGGGGGATTTACTTCGCCTTATGTTTTAACGTGCGTTTCGCTGTCCAATAGAAACATTTTGTTCATATTGTATAGTACAGGTATACACGTGAAATTTGTCATTACAACTTTCAGTATTATTGTAAAATATTTCTTATTAAAGCTGTAAAACAATCATGCTGAGAAATAACAAGAAATGTCATTTCGCTTTCTGTTGATAATTTTATATGTAAGGTTAATCGAAATATGTAGGAAGACATAACAAATCAAATATTTAGCTCGTAGGAATACACTGTGTGAATATATGATATTTAGTAAATATATTCGATATAAATAGGGATACAGTGAATCAATGTTCAGTTTGTAGGAATACACTGTGTGAAAATATGACATTTAGTAAATATATTCGATATAAATACGGAAACAGTGAATCAAAGTTCAGTTTATAGGAATACACTGTGTGAAAATATGACATTTAGTAAATATATTCGATATAAATACGGAAACATAGTGAATCAAAGTTCAGTTTATAGGAATACACTGTGTGAAAATATGACATTTAGTAAATATATTCGATATAAATACGGAAATAGTGAATCAATGTTCAGTTTGTAGGAATACAATGTGTGAAAATATGACATTTAGTAAATATATTCGATATAAATACGGAAATAGTGAATCAATGTTCAGTTTGTAGGAATACAATGTGTGAAAATATGACATTTAGAATTTATATATTCGATATAAATACGGAAACAGTGAATCAATGTTCAGTTTGTAGGAATACAATGTGTGAAAATATGACATTTAGAATTTATATATTCGATATAAATACGGAAACAGTGAATCAATGTTCAGTTTGTAGGAATACAATGTGTGGAAATATGACATTTAGTAAGTATATTTGATATAAATACGGAAACAGTGAATCAAAGTTCAGTTTATAGGAATACAATGTGTGAAAATATGACATTTAGTAAATATATTCGATATAAATACGGAAACAGTGAATCAATGTTCAGTTTGTAGGAATACAATGTGTGAAAATATGACATTTAGAATTTATATATTCGATATAAATACGGAAACAGTGAATCAATGTTCAGTTTGTAGGAATACACTGTGTGAAAATATGACATTTAGTAAATATATTTGATATAAATACGGAAACAGTGAATCAAAGTTTAGTTTGAAGGAACACAGTATTAGAAAAGTTGAGTACAACTAGTGATTAAATATATATAGACTACACTGTTATCTCATAATAACATAAAGATTAGAACTGGTTAGGTTAGGCTAAGCGATGAAACAGAAGTAATTAGATTGGTTACTGTTTCCAATGTTTGTCAAACATAAGTACAAAGGTACTGGTTGAAAATTGAAGATCGCAAGATATATAATGAATTAAACTTTGTCTTTGAAATATTCCAGAGACGTCCATTAGTTGTAAGTACAATATTTAAGTAAGACAATATTAGGAATTGAGGTGACCGACATTTGACTCAGATGTTTTGAAAGGAGGTGACCGACATTTGTCTCATATGTTTTGAAAGAAGGTGACCGACACTTGACTTACATGTTTTGAAAGTAACACATTTGGTTGAAACACTTTATCCCATCTATAACATTAACATTAGACTAGAGATTCCTAATAATATAAAATTAAGGTTTGAAATATAAAATATGAAAACAAAAAGGGAAGTACTGGAACACACTGATGATGGTTGAGATAAAATTATAAGAAGAAAAAGAAACAGTCATTTTCAATTCGAACACATTTTATGTCTAACTCCATGTTTTAAATACTTCGTAATAATACTTTACAGCTCGGAGAAAAACCAACAAAATAGATCGGTATGTGAAAATTTGTTGCAGTTTTAAAACGTGAGATAAAATTGAATATATTTGTATTTTTTAAATAAAAACACGTCTTAGATATCACAGATGTTCCTTGAATGTTAATGTTCTATTAATAGTTATAAATAAAACAGATTTATCTAAATTTGAACACACGAGCATGCGTATAAGAAACTTTCATAAATTTAATGAATATAATGATAAATAGCTTTCCACTATATATAAAAAAGAATCAACTCTCCATACAGGAATACCTCTCTCCTCAAGTGGAAATGATATGGTTAAACTATTCGTTTGTTTGTTAAACACAGCACAAATTTATTCTAAAACTATTCGCATTAGCCGCTTTCAATTTTGAAGTAATGACTAGAGAGAAAGCAGTTAGTTAATGTCATAGACCGCCAACTCTTTGGCTACTCATTGCCAACGAATAGTGAGATTAACCATCACGTTAGAACTCGTCCACGGCTGACAGGGTAACTAACACGTTTGGTGACGGGGTGTTTAAATGCTTTAGAATTGCCATAAACAGAAACAAACCTCGTATTATAGAATAAAACCGGTCACGAATAACGTTATTTTTAAAAGAAGTAAAAGCCTTTTACAGTATATATGTGTCCATCAGTGGCTTAGTCTGTTGGCTTGTAACACTAAAAACAGTTTTCGCAGGGTGCACAATTAGTCTGTTGGCTTGTAACACTAAAAACAATTTTCGCAGGGTGCACAATTAGTCTGTTGGCTTGTAACACTAAAAACAGTTTTCGCAGGGTGCACAATTAGTCTGTTGGCTTGTAACACTAAAAACTGGCTTTCAGTTTTCGCAGGGTGCACAACTCAAATAACTTTTTCTGTAGCTTTTCGTCATGAACAAACAAACTCTATACGTTATTAGAATGTTTTATCATAGTTCATTCTCTATGTATTTTATACGTCCTAAGAGTAACTTAAATAATATTATTTTAATTATACAAGTTAAGAAAGTTGCTTGAGCAAGCAGGACTTTTAATTTACAATATCATATTGCAGCCAATATATACTGTAATAGCTTGACACAAGAAAGCATGAAACATAAACATTGATTTATTACAGGGACTAGACTTGACAATGGAGTTGATGATTGCTGTTTATTGGTTTGTAATGTCAATGAAGAACTTAGTTGTTTTGTGTTGCACAAAAATTATACAATTTCTCTGGCCGTCTTTCACCTCAACAACCACATCAATACTGAACTACAGTTTCAGACTCATATTATGGGATACAATACTGAACTACAGTTTCAGACTCATATTATGGGATATTTTCAAGGTGCAACAGCGCCATTCTAGTACGTTATTTTTTAACGAATTGTAAAACTTTGAACAATAGAGTTTATTATAATTTAAACTATCAAGTTAAAACGTATGTTTGTTACTAGCTAAATTAAAGTTGTGTTCGTACTTACTTAGGGTTAAAATATTTTCATAAATTGTTTGAACGCTTAAATTAGAATAACGTTCCGGAACAGACAAGAACTTTTGTTGAACAGTTGAAACATTTTTTTGTGCGAAATATTTGTTCTACACAATGATTTCCTCTGATGGATGAAAAAAACAACAATATTTTATCCGGAAAACATTTTAAACAATTTTTAGGAAATGCTGTGCGAACCCGCGCTCGTGTGTATGAAGTATCTTGATTCGTTCATAGTACTTTTTACAAGCAAAGGTCGAGGTTACTGGACTGCAAACAGACTACTCGAAGGGTTTCAGTAATACAACCTTCAAAAACAAACGCTCCGAGATATACAGCACAAGAAACACTAAACTCACCTGTCAGTTGGAATAGAAATGGAATAACAAGCAAAGTCCTTAAGACAGTTCCAGTAAGTTCGGTCATGTCAACCAGTATATTTGACTTGATCATCCAGAGGGAAGACTTGTAAGACGCTAGTTCTGCTCTGTCTTAATCATCAAATAATTAAGCACAGTAAGAAATTGGTTAATAAACTTAGATAAGAATGTCTGGTTCTTTCTTTTTCTTCGAACTCGGGGAAACCTCCAAGTAAGAATTATTTGCTCTTTTTTACAACGACAGGGCGGGAAGTAGTGAGGCTTTCAGCGACAGAGAAGAATGGTTGCCATATTCTAACTTGTCCAGAAATTCTCTGGTCTTTAGTCTTACGCACGTGCTCGATCAGAGGATGAGCGTACTTCTTTACACAGACAAAACGCGATCGTCAGACATCTAGCTGCCCGATGCTGGCTATACGACTCCTCAGCATGAATATACTTTTATACCTCTCCAGAACAACACACTGATGCTTACGTCACACAGCACATTAAAGTCTCTGGTCGATACGTGCAAGTTAAGCAGATTCGTCGAGTAAATGTGCACAGTGCTGCTACGTGGCGCCCTTAGTGGCTTCACTGTTAAACACAGCGGTTGCGCGGGAGAAACACTTTCACAGGGGTAGTACTAGCAACCAACCTCATGAAACTGACAAACCTTTAATACGAAAGCTTGTGAGTTAACTAAATCGCTGTGAGATATTAAGTACGTTTTTCCAGCTCGTGCGTAGACATCTTGACATAAATGATATTGGTGTACCATGACTTAGAGAAATCAATCAAATTCCACTCATTGTTATTTGAAGAATAAGAAACACTCATTTGACAAAAGGCCAATATTTCTTGGAGACAGAATCTCTCTCGTATCTCTCATCATCTTAACTACGGCGTAAAGTGTTTTAAGACACATAAAAAATCTAAAACTATATTTGAAACCAATATAATTGTTAATATTACTGCCCGATAAACAGTTCGATTTATGCAAGCAGAGGTAATAATGTTTGCATACAGTGCATTCAAAATCAGCATTATATACAACTTCATGTAATAACATAACAAACCTGTATTCTAATACTTAGTTTAATAACACAACAAATATATACACGAACACAAAAACTTGTATATTAACACTTAATCTAACAATACAAAGGACGTATACAGTAAAACACTATATGGTAACACGACAGACATAGACAGTAACAATTAATGTGTTAACGCAACAGAGGCGTACAGTAACACTTAATATGATAACACAACAGACATACACAATAACAATTAATATGTTAACGCAACAGAGGCGTACAGTAACACTTAATATGATAACACAACGGACATAGACAGAAACGTTTAATATAATTATACTTACCGTTGTTTTCGATTCAAAACAGAAGTTTGGAGTTTTTAAACATTAATTTAGAAAGGTTGACCTTTCTACACACGAAAGGATGGCAAATTTTAATATATTAAAAGCTACACGAGGGCTATCTGCGCTAGCCGTCCCTAATTTTGCAGTGTAAGACTAGAAAGAAGGCAGCTAGTCATCACCACCTACCGCTAACTCTTGGGCTACTCTTTTACCAACGAATAGTGGGATTGACCGTCACATTATAACGCCCCCACGGCTGGGAGGGCGAACATGTTTGGTGTGACGGGGATTTGAACCCGCAACCCTCGGATTACGAGTCGAGTGCTTTAACCCACCTGGCCATGCCGAGCCACATCAAACAGAGTTGCGCTAACATTAGTTTCTTGTTTCACGTTGCATTATGTTCTAACAACTTGCATTTTTTCTTAAATTTTAGTTTAATAATTATTTACTTAAAACGCGACACGAATAACAAAGTTTTAATTATTTAGACTTATAAGTTCAAATATTAAACTTTCTACGTTCGAAGAAGGTAAAGATATTAAAGTAGGATGAAACACTTGACGATTTTTGTAGCTAATTAGACTATGATATAACCAAGTGTAAACCCTCGCGAGGCTTAATAATTAATATGCCGGTCGACGAACTGGATGATCAAAGATTCAAGTCCATAAATATTGTTGAACACGCTCTACACTTCCAAACATGGGAGATTTAAAACAAACAAAAAAACGAGTTAGCTTTGATTCAGTTAAGACTAGACACGTAGGTGGCAAGTGATCCTGCCTGGTTTTTATTTGTTTGGTTGGCTGGCTGGAATTAAGCACAAAGCCGCACAATGGGTTGTTTTTGTTTTGCTCACTAGGGGGTGGTTTCTCTTTGTCTGATAAGCATTTGTATATGTAAATGAGGAATGATTATTATATCTTAATATTTCGGTCTCCGACTGTTCAATTTAGCTATTATGTCATTCACGTGTTCACTTCTCGCTCCTAATGTTGTGTAAGACTTCAGTTATTGCATATCTCTCCACAAAGAGAGAAAAAAACACTGAGGGGTGGGATGCTCACGTGAGATCTGAGGTCGTAGTTTTTGTAATTTGTTGTTAGTTAGATCGATATGTAATTGATGAGTTTAATTCTGAAATTAATTTCTCATGCGTCATGTAAACTTCCTTTTCTTTTGAAGAATCAGCTGTTTACGTGTATATATATACATATTTGTTTAAGTATGTATGTATATGCGTATTTTAGTGAAAATTAATACATTTTAATAAAGTTAAGTAAACAAAATCACAAGAAAAGACTGCGTTAAAAACAGCAAACTCTCACTAATTATATTAGATTGTTATAACATGAAAAGAATACGAAGCAAAAACAAATAAAACACAATAAATATACAATAGATGTGCGATGATGCGGGCTTGAACACCCATATCTCGCTCTCCTAATTTCTATTTGTATATCTACTGCTAATCTTTTATTTCTTATGTGAGACTGGCGACTGGAGGTTAAGACTGACAGACGGTGTATCCCCACCGCAATGTGGGCCCTACGTTTTTAGTCACCTCCAAAACCTAGGATACATTTTATAATTCCACATTTTAGCTTCTACCCTAGGATTTTTTTAACCAAAATACAGCCTATTTTGTTTAATTTTAATCGGTTTTGTTTTGGCTTAAAAATACGATTTTAATGTATGTATGTATATATTTAGTTAGAGAAAAATATCGAACTTCACTGAGCAAATGGTGAACGAAGTATTCGCATTAAAATTGTAGAAATACATGAAATTATGTTAAATGCACTTTTATAGTACTGATATAATCATACTATCAGCTTATAAAACAAATATGCCATTTTGTATTCCTAGAACCTGACACAAGATTATCGGAGACGTACCAGTTTTCATTTTCGTGTAATGGGAAACTAATATTTCCGTTCTTGAAACAGTTACCTACAGAAGAGAGTTTTAACGTATTTTTTAAGTTCATATATTTGTCGCCAAACTCATAAACTTTTTTGGACAATAAACGAGCCGTACACACATGTGTGTGTTTTTCCTTTTGAAAACCCTCACATTTAAATACATAGATTTTGTGATAATAGACAATTATATTCTTTGTATACTATGGAAGCTATTTTACTACATACCTATGAGTTTTAAACATATTACTTAGCCCTAAAAGAGTGTTTAATGTTGTCAGAATAATGTGGCAGTTACTTTTAGGAATTCTGTCACACGTAATTGCACCACGTGGCTATAATTTGTAAACACATTAATTATCACTTAACACCGTCAGTGTTACTGAGAGTCTACTGGGAGTCACTTTCAGGATAAAACATAATTATCCTTGGAGAGACATACGTATCTTAACTGACCTCAGCTGTAATATGAATTTTTTTTTATATTAGAAAGAAATAGAAACCACTAAATCGTACGTTTCGTGACATGGCATTTCACCCTAGGAAACGCGTGAAAATGTTGTATTTACAAAACAGCACTATGCATGAATAAATACATTACTGTGTTGGTCGTTGTTGGTTTTAGAAGCAAATAAACCAATTTATTTGGATTTCGTACTTGGAACTGTCAGCATGAATGATATATTTTGTACATGTGAGTTGAAAACTCAAGTTAAAGATATCTAAGGTTCAAATTTAGCTGTCCCTAATTTTGAACCACTGACCAGAAGGGAGACGTCCTGGAACGCCCGAGTTTTGATTCGTCTTGCAAGATTGGTTGACATTTTTATAACAGTTGGCCTCTACAATATGACCACTAGGCTTTGGCTAGCCCATGTTTCTCGGTTTGAACATGGATCGATACGACACCAATTATGAATTATTTCAGGCAAAACAAAACAACACTGTGTGAAATAGTGATAATTTACTTATCCGATTTGTCGATAAGTGAAACTAACAGACAAAATACTGCATCACATGACAGGTTAAAGAGTAATTACATTTAATACTTTTGGATTGTAATTTATATTTCACCCCTCAAAGTATCTATAGAAATATATCTGAAAAACTGGTTTATGTTATCTTTGAAGAAATAATTATTAAACATTATTCTCTCAAAACTGTATTAACAATCTGTTTGAGTCCTGCAGTGTCTCTACTGTAACACTGATGGCTCATAACTAAAACTGTATTAACAATCTGTTTGAGTCCTGCAGTGTCTCTACTGTAACACTGATGGCTCATAACTAAAACTTATATCCATGGTTAACACAGTCCATTGAGTAGTTTTATTATAAAACATAGTCGAAGAAGTTACTACATTTCATACAATATATGTTTTGTTTATACAAATGGCATTGTTTGCGAACTATTTGTATTGTTAGACAAATGGCATTGTTCGCGAACTATTTGTATTGTTATACAAATGGCATTGTTCGCGAACTATTTGTATTGTTATACAAATGGCATTGTTCGCGAACTATTTGTATTGTATTGTTATACAAATGGCATTGTTCGCAAACTATTTGTATTGTTATACAAATGGCATTGTTCGCGAACTATTTGTATTGTTATACAACTGGCATTGTTCACGAACTATTTTTATTGTTATACAAATGGCATTGTTTGCGAACTATTTGTATTGTTATACAATTGGCATTGTTCCCGAACTATTTGTATTGTTATACAAATGGCATTGTTCGCGAACTATTTGTATTGTTATACAAATGGCATTGTTCGCGAACTATTTGTATTGTTATACAAATGGCATTGTTTGCGAACTATTTGTATTGTTATACAAATGGCATTGTTCATGAACTATTTGTATTGTTATACAAATGGCATTGTTCGCGAACTATTTGTATTGTTATACAAATGGCATTGTTCGCGAACTATTTGTATTGTTATACAAATGGCATTGTTCGCTAACTATTTGTATTGTTATACAAATGGCATTGTTCACGAACTATTTGTATTGTTATACAAATGGCATTGTTCGCGAACTATTTGTATTGTTATACAAATGGCATTGTTCGCGAACTATTTGTATTGTTATACAAATGGCATTGTTCGCGAACTATTTGTATTGTTATACAAATGGCATTGTTCGCGAACTATTTGTATTGTTATACAAATGGCATTGTTTGCGAACCATTTGTATTGTTATACAAATGGCATTGTTCGCGAACTATTTGTATTGTTATAGAAATGGCATTGTTCGCGAACTATTTGTATTGTTATACAAATGGCATTGTTCGCGAACTATTTGTATTGTTATACAAATGGCATTGTTCGCGAACTATTTGTATTGTTATACAAATGGCATTGTTCGCGAACTATTTGTATTGTTATACAAATGGCATTGTTCGCGAACTATTTGTATTGTTATACAAATGGCATTGTTCGCGAACTATTTGTATTGTTATACAAATGGCATTGTTTGCGAACTATTTGTATTGTTATACAAATGGCATTGTTCGCGAACTATTTGTATTGTTATACAAATGGCATTGTTCGCGAACTATTTGTATTGTTATAGAAATGGCATTGTTCGCGAACTATTTGTATTGTTATACAAATGGCATTGTTCGCGAACTATTTGTATTGTTATACAAATGGCATTGTTCGCGAACTATTTGTATTGTTATAGAAATGGCATTGTTCGCGAACTATTTGTATTGATATACAAATGGCATTGTTCGCGAACTATTTGTATTGTTATACAAATGGCATTGTTCGCGAACTATTTGTATTGTTATACAAATGGCATTGTTCACGAACTATTTGTATTGTTATACAAATGGCATTGTTCGCGAACTATTTGTATTGTTATACAAATGGTTCGCGAACTATTTGTATTGTTATACAAATGGCATTGTTCGCGAACTATTTGTATTGTTATACAAATGGCATTGTTCACGAACTATTTGTATTGTTATACAAATGGCATTGTTCGCGAACTATTTGTATTGTTATACAAATGGCATTGTTCGCGAACTATTTGTATTGTTATATAAAGTATGCATTCATTTGTAGATCACACTTCTAAACGATTTCACTGGAAAGCTATTCATAATGAAGTAAATAGAGCGTTGCTTATTTAATGAAAACAACAAGTAAACAGATCAACACGCTAGTCGACGTAACTCCCGTTCTAATCGTTGAAAGAAAATGCTGGTTCATTAGGCCTACATTGAGGTATTAAAAGGGTCCAGCCGTTTAGTGAAGATATTGCTTTCATAATGAAGCGTTGAAAGCAGAGCTGGAGGCATGATGGTGAGATATAGTATTGATGTTTAGTTCTCCCTGTGTTACCAACGCTTATGGTGAATCAATGAAGTCCCGTTCTGAGCGTAAGTTCACGTGTACGTTAGAGATATAATTATATTTGTCTCAATGAAACTTGTGGTTTGGATCGGTGAGCAAGGCAGTAATGCCGTTGAAAACCGGTTGTGCATGGAACTAAATCCGTAATTCAACCATAAACACCGTAAGCCACCCAAGCATACATACATATATATATGAACGTACACACATATGGCTACATATAATATTACGCATACAATGGTGTGTGAAAGCAGTTAATTTCTGGAAGAGAAGGGTACATATACTTCTGGTGATAAAGAACTATAATGCAATTTGATACGTCGAGCAACCGGTTCTTTTCAATTTCATCCGTTTGCTTTTGCAGCTGTATGATTTGTAAGTAATGTTTTGTAGCTATGTCCTGGGCAGATGTATGATTTTTAACAGTATCCGCTGTTACAACACGTATTTTAATTACATCCATGTAACCACATCTCTTTTTTTTAAAAAATCCTTGTAACGATATTATATGATGTTTTCCATACGCCTCCTGGTGATTCAATAATAAAACTGTTTGTTTCCGCGTTTCGAGATAAGCTACGCGAGAGCTATCTTCGCTAGCCGTCGCTAATTTAGCGGCGTAAGACTAGAGGAAAGGCAGCTAGTCATCACCACCCACCATCAACTCTTGGGATACTCGTTTACCAATGAATAGTGGGATTGGCTATCACATTATAACGCTCTCTTATGGATAGAGGGACGAATATGTTCAATGACGAGAATTGGAACTCGGATTGTAAGGCTGTTGCCTTAAGTATCAGGGTCTCTCAGCGATGAGTCTTAAGTCCGAATGCTTAGAACATTAAAAACCAATTTTCAACACACATAGTGGGCACAGTACGATTGATTGAACAACCAACAACCAAATAAAGCCTCCTCTGTAATTTTAGGAAAACTGGATTTATAGTCATGTTTAGAACTGTCTTGGTGTGTGTTAAAGTGGTCAACAAAAGTACAGTTATATATATCACAATTTTAGTTGGTTGCCTAATGACATTTGTATAACTTTCATCAAACGTTTTACTTACATTTAACGACATTCATCACCCTCGGCTATCAAGATCTAGCCTTTAATGTGACATTAGCATGAACCTGTTGTACTAAAGTTCAAAGGTCGGTACATTTTTTACATCAACTAGCCTACGTTTCAGTATCTATTTTTATATACGTGTATAAATATATATACACGTAGGTATATCGCGTTCGAAGATACATGCTTCATTCCAAGGTGCTGTGTTTTCCTATACTGTGTAAGTATTATGTATACATTAAACAAATTATTTAGACAAGTGGAAACTCTAGTTTTGTATTATATTTTACGTTTTTAGTTTTACAATGGTCGTGGTATATGTTGAAATAGCAGAACTTATATTAAACTACGTGTTGTTTCCTCAGAGGCTTTTAAAATCCTCATTGTTCATGTATATGAACCACTTAAAACTTCCCTCACTTCCCTTTTCAAGTTATGTATTTTTTTCTCGCTTTAGGCTTAGCGTATAGATCTGGAAGGCATTCATATCAAAACATTCATAATATTTTTTCCATGTTATTAACTGAAGTATTTAAGTGTAATAATAATAATATACACGTAGGTGTGTGGGTTTGTTTTTGAATTTTGCGCAAAGCTACACGAGGGCAATCCGCGCTAGTCGTCCCTAATTTAGCATCGTAAGACTAGAGGGAAGGCAGCTAGTCATCACCACCTACATCCAACTCTTGGGTTACTCTTTTATCAACGAATAGTGGGATTGACCATAACATTATAACGCCTCCAAGGCTGAAAGGCCGAGCCTGTTTGTTGCGACTGGGATTCGAACCCGCGACTCTCAGATTACGAGTCGAACTCGTTAACCACCGAGCTATGTCGGGCCGAGGTGTGCGTGTACATGCAAGGTAATTTCACTTATTAAGTATAAAAATAGAATTAGGATACATGTTTTCTTTACCGTGTAATAATCGAATTAGATTTCATAACATCATCGTATCGTAACGTGCTTGTAACATGTAGCAAACACTGAACCAAATTTACATGGAAAGCTTATTCAGTGTCATATAGTTCCAACATATTTCCTGCATCTCAATGAAAGCGTGTATATTGTTTCGAGGCCATAATGTTGCACAAGTGAATTGCACGGGGTGGGGGGGGGGGGAAGCAAGTGAAACAGTCATTGGTTTTCATCAGAGCTGAACTGTGCAATATTCTATTCCCCCTAGGCCTAGTAAAAGTTGTTGAATTCCATTTGTCGAAACGAGATTTTCGTTCATTTGAGCCCCCCAAAAATGATCATTGTTGCGGGTTTAAGGCACGTGGCACGTTACAAACAGAAGAAACAAGATGACCAAGAAGACAACTTATATAGCCTCGCAAGATTTTCGTTTCGTGTCTGTAAAAATTGGTGAATTTAATAATAACCAAGTTTCGTTTTAAGATAATTGGTTATGTCGTAAAACCTACTTAGTAAACCACGGCTGTTATAATTTATAAAGCGACCAGCAAATAAAACAAAAAATAATTTGAAACATATATTCTCTTCAATAATAGACTTCCCCTCGGTGGACTTAGCAGATACTCTGAGGTAACTTTGCTATAAAAAAAAAAAGCACACACACACAGACAAATAAAAAGAAAAATATTCAAAGGAAAATTTGTTTATTTTATTTGAGAAAATACCACTTTATTTTGATAAGAAACTTCTACAAGAAGGCGCTCGGTGTGGCCAGGTGGTAAAGCCACTCGACTCGTTATTCGAGGGTCGCAGGTTCGAATTTCCGTCACACCAAACATGCTCGCCCTTTCAATCGTGGGGACGTTATAATGTGACGCTCAGACTATTCGTTACTAAAAGAGTAGCCCAAGAGTTGGCGGTGGGTAGTGATAACTATCTGCCTTTTCTCTAGTCTTACACTGCTAAATTAGGGACGGCTAGCGCAGATAGCCCTCGTGTAGCTTTGTGCGAAATTCTAAAAAAAAAAACAATACCGTAAGAAAATCGCCACATAAGAAACTATTTACACGCCTATAGTATCTCCAAATAATACACTAAATGCAGTCATTATTTATAATAGGAAGTGACGTCATGGCTTTTGTTTTTACATTATTTTAATGTAAAAAGATGCGTGTTGTGCCGCCATTATTACATATTCTGTCTAAAAATCTCCTTGCAAAATGAATTCCTAAGTTTGAGTAGTATGTTTACCATAATAATTACGTTGTCTCTGTAGATTAAAGGGTATATACCATGGTAGTTTTGTTGACTCCGTGGATTAAGGGGTCTCTGTCCTAACAACTCTGTTAATTTCGTTTATTAAGGGGTCGTTGCCTTAATTCGTAGATGACTGTATAAACTAAAGGGTCTTTATTAACTGTGTAGATTAAACTACCTTCATCATGACTATGAACTTAGTGACCTTTACTGTGGTAACATATTTTGGGGTCTTTATTAACTGTGTAGATTAAACTACCTTCATCATGACTATGAACTTAGTGACCTTTACTGTGGTAACATATTTTGGGGTCTTTATTAACTGTGTAGATTAAACTACCTTCATCATGACTATGAACTTAGTGACCTTTACTGTGGTAACGTATTTTGGGGTCTTTATTAACTGTGTAGATTAAACTACCTTCATCATGACTACCTTCATCATGACTATGAACTTAGTGACCTTTACTGTGGTAACATATTTTGGGGTCTTTATTAACTGTGTAGATTAAACTACCTTCATCATGACTATGAACTTAGTGACCTTTACTGTGGTAACATATTTTGGGGTCTTTATTAACTGTGTAGATTAAACTACCTTCATCATGACTATGAACTTAGTGACCTTTACTGTGGTAACATATTTTGGGGTCTTTATTAACTGTGTAGATTAAACTACCTTCATCATGACTATGAACTTAGTGACCTTTACTGTGATAACATATTTTGGGGTCTTTATTAACTGTGTAGATTAAACTACCTTCATCATGACTATGAACTTAGTGACCTTTACTGTGATAACATATTTTGGGGTCTTTATTAACTGTGTAGATTAAACTACCTTCATCATGACTATGAACTTAGTGACCTTTACTGTGGTAACATATTTTGGGGTCTTTATTAACTGTGTAGATTAAACTACCTTCATCATGACTATGAACTTAGTGACCTTTACTGTGGTAACATATTTTGGGGTCTTTATTAACTGTGTAGATTAAACTACCTTCATCATGACTATGAACTTAGTGACCTTTACTGTGGTAACATATTTTGGGGTCTTTATTAACTGTGTAGATTAAACTACCTTCATCATGACTATGAACTTAGTGACCTTTACTGTGGTAACATATTTTGGGGTCTTTATTAACTGTGTAGATTAAACTACCTTCATCATGACTATGAACTTAGTGACCTTTACTGTGATAACATATTTTGGGGTCTTTATTAACTGTGTAGATTAAACTACCTTCATCATGACTATGAACTTAGTGACCTTTACTGTGATAACATATTTTGGGGTCTTTATTAACTGTGTAGATTAAACTACCTTCATCATGACTATGAACTTAGTGACCTTTACTGTGATAACATATTTTGGGGTCTTTATTAACTGCGTAGATTAAACTACCTTCATCATGACTATGAACTTAGTGACCTTTACTGTGGTAACATATTTTGGGGTCTTTATTAACTGTGTAGATTAAACTACCTTCATCATGACTATGAACTTAGTGACCTTTACTGTGGTAACATATTTTGGGGTCTTTATTAACTGTGTAGATTAAACTACCTTCATCATGACTATGAACTTAGTGACCTTTACTGTGGTAACATATTTTGGGGTCTTTATTAACTGTGTAGATTAAACTACCTTCATCATGACTATGAACTTAGTGACCTTTACTGTGGTAACATATTTTGGGGTCTTTATTAACTGTGTAGATTAAACTACCTTCATCATGACTATGAACTTAGTGACCTTTACTGTGGTAACATATTTTGGGGTCTTTATTAACTGTGTAGATTAAACTACCTTCATCATGACTATGAACTTAGTGACCTTTACTGTGGTAACATATTTTGGGGTCTTTATTAACTGTGTAGATTAAACTACCTTCATCATGACTATGAACTTAGTGACCTTTACTGTGGTAACATATTTTGGGGTCTTTATTAACTGTGTAGATTAAACTACCTTCATCATGACTATGAACTTAGTGACCTTTACTGTGATAACATATTTTGGGGTCTTTATTAACTGTGTAGATTAAACTACCTTCATCATGACTATGAACTTAGTGACCTTTACTGTGATAACATATTTTGGGGTCTTTATTAACTGTGTAGATTAAACTACCTTCATCATGACTATGAACTTAGTGACCTTTACTGTGATAACATATTTTGGGGTCTTTATTAACTGTGTAGATTAAACTACCTTCATCATGACTATGAACTTAGTGACCTTTACTGTGATAACAAATTTTTGGGGTCTTTATTAACTGTGTAGATTAAACTACCTTCATCATGACTATGAACTTAGTGACCTTTACTGTGATAACATATTTTGGGGTCTTTATTAACTGTGTAGATTAAACTACCTTCATCATGACTATGAACTTAGTGACCTTTACTGTGATAACATATTTTGGGGTCTTTATTAACTGTGTAGATTAAACTACCTTCATCATGACTATGAACTTAGTGACCTTTACTGTGATAACATATTTTGACATTAAAAATATTTTGAACTTAATTATCGCAGTACTTTGGAAGGTTTTTATTACATTTAAATGTCAAAATTGTCGTTGGAGAGTATGTTTTTCACACAAACCAGATAGACCTGTTTACACAAACAAACAGAAGCAAAGATTCAAATGACGTGGTAATAGTTTGTGTTTACACAAACCAAATAGACCTGTTTACACAAACAAACAGAAGCAGACATTCAAATGACGTGGTAATAATTTCTGTTTACACAAACCAAATAGACCTGTTTACACAAACAAACAGGTGTTAGAAACAGACATTAAAATGACGTGGTAATAATTTGTGTTTACACAAACCAGATAGACCTGTTTACGCAAACAAACAGGTGTTAGAAGCAGACATTCAAATGACGTGGTAATAATTTCTGTTTACACAAACCAGATAGACCTGTTTACACAAACAAACAGGTGTTAGAAACAGACATTCAAATGACGTGGTAATAATTTGTGTTTACACAAACCAGATAGACCTGTTTACGCAAACAAACAGGTGTTAGAAGCAGACATTCAAATGACGTGGTAATAAGTTGTGTTTACACAAACCAGATAGACCTGTTTACACAAACAAACAGGTGTTAGAAACAGACATTCAAATGACGTGGTAATAATTTGTGTTTACACAAACCAAATAGACCTGTTAACACAAACAAACAGGTGTTAGAAACGGTTATTACAATGCCATGATCATAGTTTGTACTAAAAAAACAGAAAGATAGACCTGTTTACAGAGAAAGAAAGAAAGACTGAGAAACAGTCGCTCCAATGTGGCGATAACAGTTTTCACAGAAACAAGCTGTAACATTTAGAGGAAGGGAGTTGATACGTTCTCGAGGTAGAGTGGTTAGCTAATAGAAACTATTCTACATTTCTTTTATAAATCGTGTTCTTACAACACACACACTTTAATTATTCGAAGCCTCATCTCTAAGAGCTTTCTCATTTAAATTTTTAGTATGAAACAGTATTTTGCCAAAAGGATAATAATATTACAGCGTCCTCTAGGGGCACCTTTAAGACCATGGTACAGGCAATAACCATATGCAACGCTAATAAAAGAATGGAAACCGAACAACTTTTAAAGTAGATTTTCAGTCCTTTTATCAAGGGTGTTTTGAAATGAGTCTAACAAGGCTTAGTTCGTGTCATTCATTTGCCAAAGATCATAACGCAATCTCTGCTTCTCCGTGTTAAGCCTTAATTTGTACCAAAGCACCTTGACTTATCTTCTTGCTCATAAAGAAGTCATAAACGGTGCGCAATTCCAACATTCGTACAGCATACAGATTCGCATGACAAGTGAGAGGTGCAGCACTATCCAAGTGATTCCAACACAAACATACGGAATTATTTCTAATTTTTGTACTCCTATTTAACTCATTGAAAATGTTTGTAGGTTATAAAGATAGAAGTAATGTAATTAGGAGAATTAGAATTTGTTAGAAAAGTGAGGGAATGCTGAGACTATGAAACAAAAACAACGTGAATTATAAAAAAAAAAAACACCTTTTGTGAGGAAACTTACTAAGATATTATTAGGTGTGTGTGTTTGAACAACGCATTGTTCTTACAGTAGGAGCTTTTAGCTGTACTTAAATCACAAGCCAAATAACACTTCTGGTCGACAGGTGTTTTTGTTTCAAAATCTTAAATAAAAGTTACAACGTTAAGAATCTTCATAATATTGTTGTTACGATAAATATTCCTTAAAACATTGAGACGCTAAATAGAAGCTCAGCCTATAACTGGAGACTATGTCTTACACGAATAATTCATAAATTAAGATTTTACATAAGTTGCTCAGCTTCAAACATACGACGCTAAAAATCGTATTTCGATTACCAGTGGCGATTAGAGCGCGGGTACTCCAGCTTTGGGATTAACAAAAAAAAAAAACGAATCAAATAAATACGGTTTTAAATCGTCTGTGACCTGTGAACTTACAAGGGCTACTTGTTAAGCCTGACGATATGACATGTTTCTTTACCAAAACGAAACTGATCATACAGTTAATGTTATTTCACGATCGGACTCCGATTGCAGCTCTGAGCTAAGTTCACTTCTTTTGGTATCACTGTTTGTTTTTTACACACGTGTGCATCGTGTTAGCTCAAGCACACTCGTGATCAAACATGTGTATTAGCGGTATGTGAGGAATTGTGACGCTGAATGAAGGAGTTCGAAACCGGACACGGGCATAGCACACTTGTAAGTAAATACGCAGATTTGTGCTTAACAGAATGTATAATGAACAAGATAAGTAGTTGAGCATTTGTTTAGCATGCACGCATTAATAAAACATAAAATAGCAAAATGATTTTCTGCACTCAGTCCTCATCAAAACTAAAGGAATTGTCGAACATTCTGAACACTCAGTCCTCATATATCCAAAATAAATTATTTAACATTCTAAGCACTCAGTCCTCATCAAGCCTAAATAAATTATTTAACATTCTAAACACTCAGTCCCCATTAAGACTAAAGAACGTATTTAACATTCTCAGCACTCAGTCCTCATCAATCCTAAAGAACTTATTTAACATTCTCAGCACTCAGTCCTCATAAATCCTAAATAATTTATTTAACGTTCTAAACGCTCAGTCCTTATCAATCCTAAAGAACTTATTTAACATTCTAAACTTTCATTTATATGCAAAAACGGCTCGTTTTGGCATATAAATTTCTCAACAAGTGGGTTTCTCGACATCACTGATTATTCTAAACTTTCAGTCCTCATCAATCCTAAAGAACGTATTGAACATTCCAAGCACTCAGTCCTCATCAATCCAAAAGAACTTATTGCACATTCTAAGCACTCAGTCCTCCCTCACCAGTCCTAAAAAATTATTTAACTTTCTAAGCACTCAGTACTCATCAATCCAAAAGAACTTATTTAACATTCTCAGCACTCAGTTCTCATTAAGACTAAAGAACTTATTTAACGTTCTAAACGCTCAGTCCTTATCAAGACAAAAGAACTTATTGAACATTCTAAGCACTCAGTCCTCATTAAGACTAAAAGAACTTATTTAACATTATAAGCACTCAGTCCTCATTACTCTAAAGAATTTATTTAACATTCTAAGCACTTAGTCCTCATAGAGTCTAAAGAACGTATTGAACATTCTACACATTCAGTCTTCATCAAGCTTACATAACTTGTTCAACATTCATCATGTTTATTATTTTTAGTTTTTAAACTTTAAAGACAATAAATATTTTCTGTCTCCATATCACCCAGAGATACGTCATCGAGTGTTGTACTTGGACTATCAATTCGATAGTCCTTGATTCGCGTTCTTTGTCGAACATGCTCACCCTTTCAACCATGGAGTGTTATAATATGACAGTCAATCGCATCAATTGTTGTTAAAGAGTAGCCCAAGAGTTGGTGGTAAGCGATGTTGACCATCTTCTTTCCCTCTAGCATATACAAGACTTAAAATCTGAAGGTTGCAGGTTCGAGCCACCGTCCTACCAAACATTGTCCGTTGTGGAAACATTATATGTTATGGTAAATCCCACTATTCTTTGGTTTATGAGTAGCTATAAGGTTGGCGTTGGGTGATGATGACTTGTTGCATTCTCTCTAGTCTTTCCTTGTTTAATTAGGGACGACTAGCGCAGATATTCCTCAAGTAGTTTCATATTAAATCCAATAAACAAAACTATTGGTTTTCCAGGATTTCGCCGGCTTCTAGAGTTTGAGACATAACTTTTATGTTATTATACTGCATATATAAATAACATTTCATACAATATTTAGTCTATCCTCACCTGGCCAAACTGATGAAAAAGGCTACTGTTAATTGTGCAAAGGTGTCTATTATTATTTTTTACACACCTTTGATTTTGAGTAGTAATGGAAGCTGAGAAAAACTTGAATGAAGCTCTACAGTAAACTAGATTTATTCGTAAAGCAATAATCAACACACTTTATTAATGTATTATCCATTTAAGTATAAAAGGCACTCCACTAACTAATCGTATATCTACCTCTTAAATCCTCTTAAATGTCACCCCTCCAGTGGCTCAGCGGTATGCCTGGGGACTTACAACGCTAAAAATCGGGTTTCGATACCCGTGGTGGGAAGATCACAGATAGCCCATTGCGTAGCGTTGTGCTTAATTCAACAACAACAAACTGCATGTCAAGCTTTTCAGTATAAGTTGTTTTCCAAAAGAAATTTATAATTTATTCGCAGCTCAAACGTCCTCGTAAAAATAAGGAATCCTTATGAAACTATGTTTCTTCTAAAGGATTTTCATTTAAGTTTTGTTTCATTAATTACCAAAGTATTATAATAACTTAATTAAACTCAATAGGTTCAGTTACTTTAATACCAGAAAACTATCGAAGTATTTCATAATAATTCTACATAGTTTTCGAATAGCTGTTAAATTGTTTTATGCAATTCTATAAATGATTTCGCGTTGATTTCCTGCTGTTTGAAAACGGGTGGATAAACAAAAGAGAAACCCTTCAGCAACCCCCATTGTTCCTGCACGTGGGTTGCATATGCTAAAAACGTGTTTATCAGAACGATCATTCTTTCTTGCTTGTTAAACATTAAAAATCTAAAAGTTAAACTTGTAAAATTTTTGCAGACATATACAGAGAAGAATAAATACCATTAATGAAACGTTTAAAGTATTGAATGAATAAAAACAGATTAACCAACACATTCGTTTTTCTTAACACACATCTGACTTTAGGTTACTGTTTAGTGACGTAATGATTTTAGTTTCGCTTTGAATTTTCGCACAAAAATACACGAGGGTATCTTCGTAAGTCATCCCTAATTTGGCTGTAAGGCTAAAGGGAAAGCAGATAGTCATCACCATCCACTGCTAACTCTTTTACCAACAACTAGTGAGATTAACCGTGACGTTATAAAGCTCCCACGGCTGAAATGGCAAGCTCGTTTAGCGTGATGGGGTTTCGAATTCTCGACTCCCAGGTTACGAGTCAAGCGCCCGAACTACCAAGCTATGCCTGTCCGCGTGACGTAGGTGTCAGAGTTTAACGTTAATATTGTATTCTTGACTCCAAATTGCAAAATGCATTTTCCAGGAAACAGATCACGAACCATTAATATTCGAAATATAATATTTAACAGTAGTTTAATGTGTTTTCAAAGAAGCTTCATCTAGCTAGTAGTAAAATTATCTCAATTTACTTTAGTTTGAGAATAAATTGGATTTTTCAAAGTCACTTCCTCAACGTATTATAGAACTCAGCTTTGGATATTTACAATAAACTTTTATTTATTATTTATTTTTTATTTATTAAAGTAAAACATATTTAGTGTTACATAGTTCACAATAATAGAAACTCTGTACATTAATCGACCAAATCTATGAACATCATGTTTGATTCAAACTGGGATCAAACAGTTTTATATGAAATAAAACAACTGTTGTTTAAACAGATTGTTTATATTATCAGTTATCCACTTCGAAAGTTGGCGTTAATTAAAGACGAATCAGTTATTTAACAACCTACGAAACGGTTGTGAGTGGTTATAGTTGTGTACACTTTAATAGTTTATGTTTCTTTTTTTTTTTCTAATGAACTCCTTGGTTATTAACCAACTTCAAAAATTAACAGTGGACAAGATAACACATTAGTTTAAGACATGTTCTGCCAAAAAATATATAAGTTTCGTCACGCAGTTACAAGGAACGTACACGCCTAGTGGTTCTTCTTAACTACGGTTCTTCTCAGCTAGCGTGACACACAGCAAAATGTAACTTTGTCTCAAATTCTTTCCACGGGGAATTATGAAATACACGGTCCAAACGCTATCCTTTTTTTCATAAGTCACAGATAATAAAAAGATACGTGACATGTACCGCTGCCCATCTGTTCATTTCAGAAAGATTCTCCCAAGAATGTGGCTTATAATATTTTGACTCTGATTTCACGACCTGTTTATTGTTGAGTGTACACTCTCACAGTCTCGTTAGCTCAGCTAAACGAGGTGATAACACCCGATACGTATAATTTGTTATTTCAACATTTCGAGGTATGGAACTGAGTTAAGCTGAACGTTACGTCTATCCTAATCAGTTAACACGTTGTGTATTTCTTTTGGAGAATATTTTGCTTTCACTCGAATCATAAAATTAGTTTAATTATAACAGGAAAGATTACAGTCTCTCTGACACACACGTCACTTATGTTTTACATGTGTTTCTTTGTTTGTTTAATTTCGCGCAAAGGTACACGAGGATTATCTGCGCTAGCCGTCCCTAATTTAGCAGTGTAAGACTAGAGGACAACCAGCTAGTAATCACCACCCACCGCCACCTTTTGGGCTACTCTTTTGTTTGTTTTGAATTTCGCCCAAAGCGACACGAGGGCTATCTTTTCTTTCTACCTTCTATTTTTGTCCCAAAGTTTATATTTAAAAAATAATTTAGAATATCAAAGTACAATATTAGAGCTAAATTTACGTGTACAATAAACATAAGAAATGCAGAAAAGTATGCCAAAAAAACCAACCGAAAATCACTTTTCATATCTTTTATTCCATTATTGTAAACCTGAGGGAAAACCTCCCTTTGACGCTGGCTTGAAACGACTAGGACTGTGAAGGAAATAAGCTGTCGGTTTCTAGCATCCTGTTTCATAACTCGATTTGCACGCGACACTGTTATGCCATAATGCTGTCTTCCTGTCGACGGACGTAGCTTCAACTCACTCACTGTAACAAACAGAAATTTAAATTTTGTTGGGTTTACTTTGAGACCTCCCTTTGATCTCCAACAGTGTAGATCGCAGTAGAAAAGCAACTTCCTAAGTAGCTTGCCATGTTGATTCAGTTTCTTTAAAAGGTGTCGCTGTGTGGAAGAAACATTCTTGACCGGTATTTCGTTTCTATCTTTTTTTTTTGTTCTCGTGCTGTTATTAATATTTTGAAAAATACCATATTTACTTACTGTATGCTCGCTTTCCTTCTCAGCTGTAAGATAGTTTAAATAAAACACTATACCATATTTACTTACTGTATACTAGCTTTCCTTCTCAGCTGTAAGATAGTTTAAATAAAACACTATACCATATTTACTTACTGTATGCTCGCTTTCCTTCTCAGCTGTAAGATAGTTTAAATAAAACACTACACCATTTTACCTGTATACTCGCTTTCCTTCTCAGCTGTAAGATAGTTTAAATAAAACACTATACCATATTTACTTACTGTATACTAGCTTTCCTTCTCAGCTGTAAGATAGTTTAAATAAAACACTATACCATATTTACTTACTGTATACTAGCTTTCCTTCTCAGCTGTAAGATAGTTTAAATAAAACACTATACCATATTTACTTACTGTATGCTCGCTTTCCTTCTCAGCTGTAAGATAGTTTAAATAAAACACTATACCATATTTACTTACTGTATACTAGCTTTCCTTCTCAGCTGTAAGATAGTTTAAATAAAACACTATACCATATTTACTTACTGTATACTCGCTTTCCTTCTCAGCTGTAAGATAGTTTAAATAAAACACTATACCATATTTACTTACTGTATACTAGCTTTCCTTCTCAGCTGTAAGATAGTTTAAATAAAACACTATACCATATTTACTTACTGTATACTCGCTTTGCTTCTCAGCTGTAAGATAGTTTAAATAAAACACTACACCATATTTACTTACTGTATACTCGCTTTCCTTCTCAGCTGTAAGATAGTTTAAATAAAACACTACACCATATTTACTTACTGTATACTCGCTTTGCTTCTCAGCTGTAAGATAGTTTAAATAAAACACTACACCATATTTACTTACTGTATACTCGCTTTGGCTTCTCAGCTGTAAGATGGTTTAAATAAAACACTACACCATGTTGCTTACTGTATACTCGCTTTCCTTCTCAGCTGTAAGATAGTTTAAATAAAACACTATACCATATTTACTTACTGTATACTCGCTTTGCTTCTCAGCTGTAAGATAGTTTGAATAAAACACTATACCATATTTACTTACTGTATACTCGCTTTCCTTCTCAGCTGTAAGATAGTTTAAATAAAACACTATACCATATTTACTTACTGTATACTCGCTTTCCTTCTCAGCTGTAAGATAGTTTAAATAAAACACTATACCATATTTACTTACTGTATACTCGCTTTCCTTCTCAGCTGTAAGATAGTTTAAATAAAACACTATACCATATTTACTTACTGTATACTCGCTTTCCTTCTCAGCTGTAAGATAGTTTAAATAAAACACTATACCATATTTACTTACTGTATACTCGCTTTCCTTCTCAGCTGTAAGATAGTTTAAATAAAACACTATACCATATTTACTTACTGTATACTCGCTTTCCTTCTCAGCTGTTTAAATAAAACACTTTGAGTGAGTATTAGGTAAAACAGTTCGTTTCTTTATACACGCTGTGATGTTTCACTTCGTATTTTTTTCTCAAAACAGACAATATTATGTACAAGTAATTTTCAAATGCACACTAAACTCCAGCGGAAATAAAACTAAACACTTAATACCTACAACAGAAAGTACAAGGTGCTTAAACTAAATTGCCGTAATGTTTGGTTGGTTTTTTAACTGACCACTGGTCATTAAGTTAAACTACAATACCACATTAGTTTCTGGTTACGAATACTATTCTGTGAAAATATTTATATTCCATTTGAACGAAGTATAGAAATGTTCTAAAGTACATTGGTCAAGCGTATGACACTAGTGATGTAAGCGTAAACTCACAATAAGCTTCGGTTAATAAATATAGTACAAGAAAGAACATTACAAAATAGAAAATTGAATTTTATTTTTAAAGCTTTGAATTAGATCTTCTGATACTTTAAAGTATTCATTTATTGCACTAAAATAAAATAGCTGTCCGAGAGAAAAACACGCGGATGTGTTGATATGGTAAACCAACAATATGTGTGTCATATGATAATTTAAGATATGCTGTTATTTCTTAATCAGTCACCTGTATATTTAGTAGATGACATATGTACAAAAGTAACACTTTAATAGTTTCAGTTGAGTCACAATAAGCTACACTGTTATAGAACTGTAATTATGGAAATGGACAGTCTTATGAACAAACGACTATTCAACATATTTTTGTGAGTATTCAATAAAAACCTTATTTATAGAATTTGGATAGTGAAAACGAATAAATAATATTCTATATTGAGATCAAACAAGGTAAGAGATTAAATATGGTTCCATAAGAGTAAGTTGTGTATCATAAACCTACTTTTAAATGTTCATACCTTTAAGAGTGACTACCATGGTGAAAGGTATATTTGTTATACATCGTCCAATAATTTTGGTAATTGTGTTTTTGTCCTTACACATAGGTTCAATGTAATATGAGTGTCTTTTTTGTCTAGTCCTTAGTGTTCTTATAACTGGTGTGCTGGTCGTGTGGGATAAAGCATCAAAGCCCGTAACTTATCCAGCGCCCTCACCAAGCCACAGGACTTGCTCAGAAGCAAAGATTACTTCCGGTTAACCCTTGTCTTAGTATAGTCAGAACTTCTTCGCCTCGTGCCGGCCTGGTATGGCCAAGCGCGTAAGGCGTGCGACTCGTAATCCGAGGGTCGCGGGTTCGCGCCCGCGTCGCGCTAAACATGCTCGCCCTCCCAGCCGTGGGGGTGTATAATGTGACGGTCAATCCCACTATTCGTTGGTAAAAGAGTAGCCCAAGAGCTGGCGGTGGGTGGTGATGACTAGCTGCCTTTCCTCTAGTCTTACACTGCTAAATTAGGGACGGCTAGCACAGATAGCCCTCGAGTAGCTTTGTGCGAAATTCAAAAACAAACAAAACAAACAAACTTTGCCTCGTAATAGAGTTTCGTCAATGAGAACATTAAATCCTAAATCAGTTATTATAAAAAGGAAAGACATGATTTGGTGGTTTAAAATTCCAGATCCTTCTGAAAAGATTTAATTAAAAATTCATGTTATCAATATTTTCCAAACGGACAGCATGTCTACGGACTTATGATATCACAACATTATACTGTTCTATGTTTAACTGCAAAGAAATGGACCAAAGTGATTTAGTTCACAGCTGGTCAAGAATTACCGTTAACAATCTAAAATAAGACCTTTCAACTTTGAACTTACAAATCCTCATCGTTTCGTTATGTTAACAGAATCACCGCATTAATTGTTCTAATATAAGGAGAGTTATTTTTGTAGTGGTGTTCACATAATTAAAAAAAAACACACACGAGATATGTAATAAGCAGTATTGGCTCTGAATCCTTCTGTGTCCGAGCTGTCTATTCTCAGACACATTCATTGATCCGTAATGGTAACTACGAGATATTACTTGGTTTCAATTCGACGTTTGTTTGTTTTTTTAAACATATTCTTGGAACCCTGTTTCGTAGAATGTAGACGTGTCAGTGTTAATAGTGTTTAGATTTTCGCTTCTTTCCATTTGAAGTGAATGCTCTAAATGTTAGAATCAGCAGGACCTTACAGCAAATTATACACTGTTGTCCTTCAGTTTCTAACTGAAAAAGCATTATATTGACCCAACACACACTATCTTTAGACAGCATGGTAAAAGTCATTCAAAACCCGACAGTTTTTTTTTTCTTCATAAGCACTAATTTCTTTAGGTAAAGTGCTGTGTCTCCTGAAAGAACAAGCTGAAATCAATTTGTGCTTATAGAGAAATATTGGGTTAAACAAGTATATTTTAGTTAGATTTTGACATACAATAGTTTAAAAAAAATATCTTAACCATTTTAAATACTTCCAAATACTTATATAAAAATACGTTATCTCGATAAATCACGTTTGAGGAACATGTGGAGGTTCTGTTCGCTTCCATTCATCTCTGTTTTTTGCCTCTCTTTTAACAAACACGTTGAAAACTTTATAATATTAAATGTAGACTTTATAATAATCTTCGAACTTATCTGATATTGACAAGAATGTCACGTTTCTTCCCATTGCTCGTATGTCACGTTACGCAAAAACAAACGTTTCTTTGTTTGTTTTGAATTTCGCACAAAGTTAATCGAGAGCTATCTGTGTTAGCCGTCCCTAATTTTGCAGTGTAAGACTAGAGGGAAGGCAGCTAGTCATCACCACCCACCGCCAACTCTTGGGCTACTCTTTTACCAACGAATAGTGGGATTGATCGTACCATTACAACGCCCTCACGGCTGAGAGGGCGAGCATGTTTGGCGCAACGGGGATGCGAACCCGCGATCATCAGATTACGAGTCGCACGCCTTAACACTCTTGGTCATGCCGGGCCAGCTAAATGGGGGGTTAAGATAAGTTTTATAGTAAATCCCACCATACTTTCTCTTTTACATAAATAAATGGTCCGGCACGGCCAGGTGGTTAAAGCACTCGACTCGTAATTCGAGGGTCGCGGGTTCGAATACCCGTCTCACCAAACATACGAGCCTTTTCAACCCATTATTAGTTGGTAACAGAATAGCCCAAGAGTTGGCGGTGGGTGGTGATAACTAGCTACCTTCCCTCTTGTCTTACACTGCTAAATTAGGGACGGCTAGCGCAGATAGCCGTCGTCTAGCTTTGCGCGAAATTCCATAAAACCATAAATAAATATATTTTTAAAATATTCCTTTGTTAGACTATGTTGAAATCGTATTTTACAAAAAAAAAACAAAAAAACACGTCAAGATTGTTTTTGATGAATTGTAATGTATTCTGCCTGGAACCCTGTGCGCTCTCTGGTGTCTAAGAAATTTCTAGAAACTAGATTCAAAGTTAGTAAAGTATATAAAATGATATTATCCTTTCTTTCTGTGAACAAAATCAAATATTTTGGTAAAGTTTTCAATAATTCACTGAAAGGTTCTATTTATAACATTTTCCTAAACAGAAAAGCCACATCAGGCTGTGTTTACCGAAGGGAATCGAACCCTGGTTTTAGCAATGTAAATCAAGAGTTTCCACTTCTTATATATTGCAGTGTATAGTTCTCTAAACGTTTTATGCATTCAGAAAAATACACTAATATTTATAAGGAAATTTTCCTGAAATTCTAAAAGCAGCTCACAGTGTTGAAGTCTGCCCAAGTTTATCTAATATCTTTGTGTTCAGCTCGTATGTTCCTCTATATCAAATTCGCTTAATGGAGCTGGTTTGGTGAAATATAGGTTTCGAGGCATTTACGACAAGGTCATGAAAATGAATCGCGTTCGTGTTTGGAATAACTACAGTATTTCAAACAATCATAAGCTTTTGGCTCGTGTGGTACAGCGAGTACTTACTTGTGTAAGTAATATACTTTGTATGATCACACATGCTGTTTGCATATAAAGATCGTGGTTGTTGGTTAGTTTGCTCGGAACAGATAAAATTATTGCTCTGTTTATAAAATTATAATAAAGTCAGAATCTCGTGAATTGGGAAAGATTTTATCACCGAAAGCTATGGCCATACAAAGCTACGATCTATACACATATATATGAGTGTGTGAATATATGTATATATTTCAACATATCTCTTTCTATATATACATACGTTTATTTTCACTCCTGATATCTCAAGCTAAATATTAAACCATAGAATAATTTGATATTAAATCATGTACTTTAAAAAAAAAACTTGTATAAAATATGAAAAGTTGTAGCATCGAAAGAACTGAGGGTGGAAGGGGGGGCATTTCATCTCCCCAAGTCCCTTCGAAATTGCAGAAAGAAAAAACCGTGTAAAAAGAATCGGAAAAAATTGCAATTCAGTGTTTTAATGATCAACTTACAACTACGTGCTGATCATAACTGTTATCCAGCAGTTTCAGAAATTCTACTTACCTCTTTGACGTAATGACACCAAGTGAGATAAACGTAGATTGGTTTGGTTTCTTTAGAATTTCGCTAAAAGCTACACGAGGGCTATCTGCGCTAACCGTCCCTAATTTAAACTAGAGGAAAGGTAGCTAGTCATCACCACAAACCATCAACTCTTGGGCTACTTTTTTACTAACGAATAGTGGGATTGGCCTACGTTATAACGCCCCCACTGCTGAAAGAGAGAGCATGTTTGGTACGATGTGATTCGGACCCGCGACCCTCGAATTACGAGCCGAGTGCCACCTGGCTGTGCCAGTAAACGTAGATTATATATAATAATAAAATTTCATCCAATTGCTGTGACACAAAAAAAAATCGCAACTCCCAGAGCGAACTAAGGAATTTATAATAACGAAATCACCAAAATTAAAGAAAATACATACAAACTAATACCAAACACCGTGTTTTTCTCATTTGTTGTTAACTTATCCACAGTTTTATAGTGTGTTTCTGGATGAATATCTTTCATTTAGTGCCCCGATGGGACTGCGGTAAGTCTTCGGATTTACAGCGTTAAAATCGATTTTCCTTGGTGGACACAGCAGATAGCACATACACAAACAAACACTTCTTTATTTTTAATTAGGGGAGCTTAGAATAAGACGGTCAATTTAATAGTGAATACGGTTTTCACCAATTTAAATGACTCTCATAGAACATTCAAAGAAACCCTGTTTTATTATAAGTGTCATTTCAAATTAAAACGTAAATTATACCTAGATTGGTATTTTTTTAGATACTTGAGAAAATGCACTTCTTGTAATTGGGACTGTTTTACCTATAAAGTTGGACAAGTAGTACCTCCAAGGGGCTCTGGCATGGCCAGGTGGTTAAGGCGCTCGATTCGTAATCGCGTGTTCGAGTACCCGTGACATCAAACATTTTTGCCCTTTCAGCCGTGGGGGCGTTATATGTAACGGTCAATCACATTATTAATTGCTAAAAGAGTAATCCAACGGTTGGCGGTGGGTGTTGATGACTAGCTACCTTCCCTTTAATCTTACACTGCTAAATTAGGGACGGATAGCGCAGATAGCTCTCGTGTACAGTTATCTGTGGTAATGATATTCGTAGCACCCTCACTTCCTGTGGTTCTTCTAGTAGCACCCTTACTTCCTGTGGTTCTTCTAAGCTACTTATAGTTCAGTCTGTAAATCCTGTGGTGCAGAACACTGAATCCACCATTCTATAAGAGATAAAAGTCCAAATAAACGTAATTTATTTTCTGGTACATTCACAGTGTTTCTTAAACATATTTTTTCTTCTGTGAGAGTTTCGGTTAATATATATATTGGAATCGTACTTTCTTATTTTTATAACAATATCGTATCAATACTTTTAATGAATAAGCCTTTTTGTTACACAGGAAGATTTATATAGATGTATATTTTATGCAATTTTAAGTATGATTGAGAACGGCCTTCAATTCAGTTGATGCTCTAACAGTGGTGTCCATGGTAATCAGCATTATTTTTTATATGCTTCGGTTCTAGAGCAACATGCAAAGTTACCATGGCGTGAAAACACGAGACTAGCAACATCTGAAACCTTTAGGGGTTATGGAAGACGTTCCAGAGAACTGATTTGTTATTATTGGGGTTTTCTGTGACGTCACAAAGAGTTATCTTATTGGTTGTTATGGTAGAAGCAAGACAGAATTTTATGTAAAGACATTTTCGTAAAATTAAATGTTTCATTTTTATAAAATTTTTACGCCACTAATGTGTTATTTTGACGCCTAAATCGTCACAACTTTTGTACACAAAAAAAAACAAAAAACATTACATTTCTATTTGAGTAGGAAGAGAAACTACCTTATTGGATTCTTTTTTAAAAATAACCTTGTTAAAAACTGCAACTGTTAGACTTTGCAGCTTTAAATGCACTTTATGTCCACGTTAGTTAGGTGTCCAGGTCAAAGACCTGTAGGACTCAAGTATAGTCATCTATCATTTTGAACAACTGACCTAGAGAAAGAACGCTAGTCAATGACACCAGCAGACGCTGTCCGGCTCTTGGAACCGGTTTTATAGCAGATTCGATTCTCACTTTCATTATACGCCTACAGTTAAAACTGCGGAGCGTGCTCAATAGCATTATGTTTGGAACGTCGGACTTTGCGATCAGCAGACAGACAAGATAGTTACCAGACTGATCTAAATTGTTTGGAACTACATCAGTTGGTATCAAGATGACAAACTACTATATTTTCTTAGCTATCTTTGGTGTTGTGGTTGAATTTTGATTGAACAGGCACGGTTGGTTTATCTAAATGTTGCGTATCCGATATAGTTAGGGAATATCCTCTCATTTACCTGTATTGATAAATATACTTGTTCCCTCAAGTTACAGATATCCCAGTGTTTGTAATCAAACATATCCTTGATGACGTGAAACCCACTTGAAGTAAAAATGTATCTCAAAACAGCTGGTATGGGTATTAACACCTTCACTAATAAAGCAGAGAACAGCGTTTGGACATTCCTAGGTTGTCTTCAGGTTAACCTAATACATTAATCAATCATGTGTCCGGATAACTACTTATCACTTTGTGATAAGATAAAGATATAAAGTAAAAAGGATAAAAATAACTCTTGAAGACAATTTGACCCTCCATCGAGAGGGCAATTATATCAATACTGAGCATTAGACAGAACGATACGACATTTTTCGTCAGTGAATGAATCTGTCTCAAGGTGGCTTAAGGACATTTCTACGTAACAGTAAAGTAAGCCAAGAAAACAGGAATACCAATGTTGATCAAACCAGATCTTCTGGCTGTGACTGTGTCACGAGATAAAATTAATCCTTTTAAGATATCCATAAGTTACATTAAATTCAACAAATCGTTACTCAAACACGGTTGTACAGAGAGTGTCCAGATATTATTACAAGAAAGATACCCAAACAATTAGATAGTTTTGTTAGCATAATGTTCGGCCCTCACCTCTCTCATGTTCACTCAATAAGTTGCTTTATAAAACCATTTACTTAAAACTATATTAGTAAAGCAGCAATGCTATCAATTTTAGGCTAATGTCACTCGTGAAATAGGCATAATATGTTCATTATACCTTATGATATAAACTGCTATATCAGGAAGATACATTTTCAAGGTATTTCATGAGGGTCAAAGGTTAATACCACATGAGAAACACTATAAAGAAATACCAATTATTTACTGAATTTCTTTCAAATGTATCTGACAGTTTTTTTTTACCTATTTTTGATAAAGTCAGTATTTACTTTTTCACCAAGAAGTCACTGAAAAAGACAACCTTAACCACCGACAATGTGAACAACCTTAACCACCGACAATGTGAAAGAGTGTTATACAAACATTTCACACAGTGGTTAACAGTGACCTTAACCACCGACAGTGTGAAGGAGTTTTATAGAAACATTTCACACAGTGGTTAACAGTGACCTTAACCACCGACAATGTGAAAGAGTTTTATAGAAACATTTCACACAGTGGTTAACAGTGATAGCTTTAACGATATTGAAATTACCTGGAAGTTGTCTCTCATTCACTATGAATGCATTAAAACCGAAGTTTGTGCCGTACAATCAAAGTCTATTGCATTACTCTCAACAGGCACAAACCAGTTGTGGTGGGGAACAAGACAAACAAATACAACCATTTGTAAAATACATAAATAAATTAAGACACTTCTATTGTAATAGACTGTTTAGGCCGTGGAATATTGTAAGTTGTCAATATCGGAATACGGCGCACTGTTTGAATATTAGCCTATTCATTATGTTAGGTGCAACTGAAATCGCATGGTTTTCACAGGATGTTCTAAATATGTGTTAACAGTGGAACAGTCAGTGACCAAAATACTACGAAGAATTCTAAGGAACAAATGGAAACTTGTTTAATGGAGATGTATTGCTTCTGATTACAACCAACAAAAGTTATCCCACTATACTGAAAGTGTGATAAACCGAATGTCATTTCTTAACAAGGTGTGTTGTGGTACATCCGGGTAAACAGATGTTTCGGCAGGCGTACTTTCAAAAAGATCATTCAACAAGATATACTGTAATATGATACTGAATTCGGCTAAACCGACCTGAGTCTGTGCTAAATAATAAATGAAATGGACACAAGATGTGATACCCAAAGAAGAAAACAGGTCATGTACTTTACCTTATTCGACTAATATTGGTCAGGCTGGCTATAGTACCTTAATATTTGTTTTTAAACTGACCAAATCACTCAAAATGATTGTCAAACAGCCTAAATCTTAGAACACTTAGTCACCCAGAGCAGCTGTCACTATTGAAAGTGGCTTGTTATTACCATTCAAACATAAAGGAAGTAACAACCTCAACATTTCATAGTAACCTGGAGATAGCACCTGACTGACCATTAAAGACAACGACGTTGACCAGCCGTTATCTGGAAGAAAAAGAAACAAAACAAGAAAAACAATAAACACAATCGATTGGCTAATAAACACAATCATAGGACAAATGTTAGCCAATAAATTCAATCGTCAGGCAGATGTTGACCAATAAACAAAAATCCTCGGACACATTTTGACCAATAAACATAATTCTCGGACATATTTTTGACAAATAAAGATAATCATTCATCGGTCGTAAGCTTATCGTACTATACGAGTGTCAAAGAAAATCTCGTCTTTTTCTCAATATCATTTGATTATAAACAATAAGTGTGTCTGCAGAAAAGCCAGTGAATTACTGATTTGACAGTAGGAATTTTGACAAAGATAATTACTTGAAGTGGTAATAAATGGATCTTCATCAAGTTGCTTACTTAATATCTTTTATGTGCATGAACTGTTAGAGTGTACTTCTTAAATTTCGTCACACCATTCACGTTACCGTGAATATTGCTAATAATTAAGTTAAATAATCACGTAACAAACGACACATTTTAATTTTTCTTTACTAATTATAGACTTTATTAATTTCACTAATCTGGGGCAAATAAAAAAAATTAATATAATGTTTGATATTTGATTACTTTTAGTAAATTGAGTGAAAATATTCCTCCCTTCCGTGTGGCACTGTGCTAAGAGAAAATGACCAACTGGCTTACATGTGTACTGTTATTTCGTTACGTGTTGTTGTTTCTAAGCGCAACTTGGAAATTACGTAGTAAAAAATTTGCTCAATAAGATATATCATTTCGAACTGGCGTTTCTGTTTTTTCTTTTCCTGTTCCATCAGCACGGCAAAGGTTCCTTGAATCAAAAGGTTTTTATAGCTTGAAAAAAGTAGTTCTTTCCAATCAAACAACCTTCGTTTCTCGGAGAAGAAAATAAGAGACCTTAATGTATTTCCCAACACTGCTCACCTTATTACATTCAGAAAACAGAGAGATGTTTAGATTTAAAGTAATGCGATCTAGCATTCTTAATAACCGATGTCAAATGTGCTTTCATGGTTGGACAACTATAAATCAGCATGCACATAACAACGCTAATCGCACGACTTGATAAGGCTTCGCCATGGATTTAAAAGGAGCGAACATGAAAACCTTTATTGTTGACTAGAGGCTATGGCGGACCTCTACAATTCGCTCTCCCAATTCCACCAAATAGGAGGCCACATAAATACCTATGCTAAAAGCAAAGAGTATTGAGCTAAGAGGATTATTTTATTCCAAAGTTTAAGTCATGTTCGTTGAAAAAAAAAACAGGACTGTTTTCTGTTTCTTCCAAACGCGCAGGAAAAAATATGTATTCTAAACAGTAGTTGGAAAATGTCTTTCTGGTGGTGTTTGTTTAACTCAGAATAGAAGCAGCACTGAAACATAACATGAAATTCACGTAAACATTATTCACCAAACATGAGTGCCTTCCTAAACTTCACACGTATTTTAGTTATTGTTGTTGGGGTTTGTTTGTTTTTTAATTTATGGCCCGCTATCGCCAGGTGGATTACGGCGTTATTATTCGTAATCTGAGGATTGCGAATTCGAATCACCATCGCACCAAACGTGCTCGCCCTTTCAGCCTTAGGGATGTTCTAATTTGACGGTCAATCCCACTATTCGTTGGCAAAACAGTAGCCCAAGTGCTGGTGGTGGGTGGTGATGACTAGCTGCTTTCCCTCTAGTCTTATACTGCAAAGTTAGGGACGACTAGTGCAGATAGCCCTCGTGTAGCCTTGCACGAAATAAAAACACAAAACAAACAAAGATAGTTGTTGATTTTTTATTAACGTTTTTATATTTTCAAATTCTTCAACGAGCTAACCCTTTTCGGTAAAAACCACTTCTGGTAGACCTTAGAAATAGCTTCTTCGACGTCAATAAGTTCAGAAGAAACACTTAGATTTTCTTTAATATAATATGAGAGAGAAAAAATTACCCTTAACATTAGCTTGAAGGACGACGCGACGCACCTTTTACTGTGCCGGACAGTGAGTGTGATTTGTTTATTTGTTTTTGAATTTCGCGCAAAGCTACACGAGGGCTATCTGCGCTTGCTATCCCTAATTTAGCAGTGTAAGACTAGAGGGAAGGCAGCTAGTCATCACCATCCAGCTCTTGGGCTACTCTTTTACCAACGAATAGTTAGGATGACCGTCACCTTATAACGCCCCTACGGCTGAAAGGGCAAGCATGTTTGCTGTGAGGGGGATTCGAAACCACGATCCTCCGATTACAAGTCGATTGCCCTAACCACCTGACCTACTTGTTTGAACCTAATCAATGAAACTCAGTTAAATTGAGATGTTAATAAACAGAGCAGGTGTTAGAAGTGTTAGGCCATTAAACCTTGATAAACAAAGTTTGGAAAAAATACCAGAGTAATTATAATATCTTAAGTTTTTTTATTGTATTCCTGAACTTTGAAGAAAATAATGTTTTAAAAACAATAATATTCAATTATTCTCCTGATTTTTCGCGATAAATTTTATCAGGTAATCATGAAAACAATAATAAAGACATCAAATAATCATATGCAAAAAAAAAAACCCATAGATTTTCCAATTCATTAATGTATTAAGTATATAATAACAATATTAATGTATTAACTATATAATAATAACATTAATGTATTAAGTATATAATAATAACCTTAATGTATTAAGTATATAATAATAACATTAATGTATTAAGTATATAAAAATAACATTAACTTATTTGTATAGAATAATAACATTAATGTATTAAGTATGTAATAATAACATTAATGTATTAAGTATGTAATAATAACATTGACGTATTAAGTATATAATAATAACATTAATGTATTAAGTATGTAATAATAACATTGACGTATTAAGTATGTAATAATAACATTAATGTATTAAGTATGTAATAATAACATTAATGTATTAAGTATATAAAAATAACATTGACGTATTAAGTATGTAATAATAACATTAATGTATTAAGTACATAATAATAACATTGACGTATTAAGTATGTAATAGTAACATTAATGTATTAAGCATAAAATAATAACATTAATGTATTAAGTATATAATAATAACATTAACGTATTAAGTATATAATAATAACATTAATGTATTAAGTATATAATAATAGCAATAATGTATTAAGTATATAATAATAACATTAATGTATTAAGTATATAATAATAACATTAATGTATTAACTATATAATAATAACATTAATGTATTAAGTATATAATAATAACATTAACGTATTAAGTAGGTAACAATAATAATAATAAAATTAATGTATTAAGTATATAATAATAACAATAATGTATTAAGGTATATAATAATAACATTAATGTATTAAGTATATAATAATAACATTAATGTATTAAGTATATAATAATAACATTAATGTATTAAGCATAAATAATAACATTAATGTATTAACTATATAATAATAACATTAATGTATTAAGTATGTAATAATAACATTAGTGTATTAAGTAGGTAACAATAACATTAATAAAATTAATGTATTAAGTATATAATAATAACATTAATGTATTAAGCATCAAATATTAACATTAATGTATTAGGTATGTAATAATAACATTAATGTATTAAGTATATAATAATAATAACATTAATGTATTAAGTATATAATAATAACATTAACGTATTAAGTATATAATAATAACATTAATGTATTAAGTATATAATAATAACATTAATGTATTAAGTATATAATAATAACATTGACGTATTAAGTATATAATAATAACATTGACGTATTAAGTATATAATAATAACATTAACGTATTAAGTAAATAATAATAACATTAATGTATTAAGTATATAATAATAACATTAATGTATTAAGTATATAATAATAACATTAATGTATTAAGTATATAATAATAACATTGACGTATTAAGTATATAATAATAACATTAACGTATTAAGTATATAATAATAACATTGACGTATTAAGTATATAATAATAACATTAACGTATTAAGTAAATAATAATAACATTAATGTATTAAGTATATAATAATAACATTTATTTATTAATTATATAATAATAACATTAATGTATTAAGTATGTAATAATAACACTTTCAACATTTCGGTGCCATCTTCATTTGATTGTTTGTTTGTAATTAATCACAAAGCTACACATTGGGCAATATGTGATCTTCCCACCATGGTAATTGAAACTCGGTTTCTATTGATGTGAGTTTTCAGACATACCGCTAGACCGTTAGAAGGCCTGTATAGAACGTTAAATGTCTCTACATATGGTCTGTTTGTTCTTGAAATTTATTAGTAGCACGATGTATCATCAGTTATTTTATACAAGATATAATTAACCACCGAATAGTGGGATTGATCGTCACATTATAACGTCCCCACGGCTGAAAAGGCGAGCATGTTTGGTGCAACGGGGATTCGAGCCCGCGATCCTCAGATTACGAGTCAAACGTCTTAACATACCTGGCCATGCCAGGCCAGTGTTATACATATTACAGTTTTCATGAACGATTAAACCACTAATACTAAAAACTGCTTTCTGTTGCTTTATACCACTTCTTAGGTTTATATGTAACAAAATATTTCACTGGTTTGTTTTAGTTTTTGAAAATAATTAAATTAATTTTTGGTCGTTTTAGGTTCTGGTCTTAAGAAGTTTATACCCTCATATATTTATTTAAATTATCGTCTTAAGAAGTTTTAGTACTATTAAGTAGGACCTGGCGTGGCCAGGCGGTTAGATCCGTGATCTGAGGGTCAAGAGTTCGAATGTCCGTCACATTTTTAGCTGTAGTAAATTTATAATATGACAATGAATTCCACTATTCGTTGGCAAAAGAGTAGTCCAAGAGTTGGCGGTGTGTGGTGGTGACTAGCTGCCTTCTCTCTAGTCTTACACTGATAAAGTAAGGATGGCTATCGGAGATAGCCTTCGCGTAACTTTGCGCAAACATTTAGAATAAACAAGTAAAATTACACGTGAAGTTACACAGTTGGTTATCTGCGCTTTGTTCACTGAAAGGAATTGGACCTCGAATCTTAACATTATTACTTGAGATATTTACCACTAACACTCCAGAGAACGATATTGTTATATGTAAAAGTAAGAAAAATATTAGAGAAAAAAACAAACTACTTTCTACTGAAATTAAAAAATAGTTAAAAGCTACAAAGCTTCATAATACTGAATGAAATTACAATTGACAGTTAAACTCATAACCACAGAATTGAATGGAGCAACAAATATAAATGTACGATCATGGTTTCACTTGATGATACTTTTACTGGTGAAATCATGTTCTTCTAATAAATGATTTATTTGTTTGTTTGTCTAAAATTAAACACAATGAGCTATTTGTGTTCGGCTGATCCGATCTCTAGCGTCGTAAAGTCCATGCATATGCGCTGTGCCACTGACAGGCATGTGTTTGTGAAATTAAAGAGTTTTCTCTCAGTTGTGGCAAATGAAAGTATTTATATTTGGTTTTACTGTGATTTAGTGGATTAGCATACCGAACTGTGAAGTTTAGGGTCCATAGCTTACGTCATAAAACAGCACAATAGGAGCCCTAAGTGCTTTATAAGAGTTATGGCAAAACATTACAATTCGATTAGAATAGCCCCCCGCTAGTACAGCGGTATGTATCCTGATTTACGACGCTAAAATCAGGGGTTCGATTCCCCTCGGTGAGCTGAGCAGATAGCCCTTTGTGGCTTTGCTATAAGAAAACACACACACACTCGATTAGAATAAGTCAGAAGTTAGCCGTGGTTATGTTCCTTCTTGAAAATCGGTTTAGAAAGACAGACAGCTAACGCAGGTATCATTGACAGACAGCTAACGCAGGTATCATTGGTATACCTTTGCGTGAATACCCGAAACAAGAATAATTTGGTTGCTGTTAAATGACGTCACTTTGGTTGGTGCATAAATTAATTCTGTTAATTTTTAATTTACTTGATATTAGGAATAATTTTAAAAATCCTAATATGTGACTGAAGTCATTTTAAACTAATGAAACTGTTTAAATTAAAGAACACAACATCCAATTCAACCAGTTGTAGGCTTCCAGGATAGTTAAAATCATATTGTAAATATGCTTCCTTGGAGACCCTTTTCAAGATTTCTTCTGAAGTGAGCAAGGGACAGTAAACATTCTTGTCACTTATAGGAACAAAAGATAAAGTTGTTAATAACAAATAGAAACTCAATTCAGACTGAATATTCTGATCTTCCTTTCATCTGTTCAGTGCTGGAGACGAGATAACTCGTCCAAGCCGATCGGTAGCACAGTGCCACGGACAAGCTAATCCGTTCTTAATAATACCTAATTCAACGCTAGATTTCGATCCAAAATGGCGTCACAAATAAAGTTACAAAATGAAGAAGCATTACAGTTGTATTGTAGCAACTGAAATACTTGGCAGTCAACAGGTTAAACTGCTAACTTTTAACTTAAAATTAGTTCTTGTCGTGGACAATTTATCCTTATTTTGCTACTCTAACATCTTGCGGATAGAATCAGATGTTTAGAAACTCCATTCAAGACAGAACACAAAACCGTATAACCAATGCGCTTTCAAAAGAGTGGATCTTTCTTCATCAAGGACAAACTCAGTAGACACATTCTTTTTTTGGACAAATTCATTTCTTATTGTGTTTTTGTACACGCTGACGTAAAGAGAGAGACTTGTTGTGCTCGATATATATATAGTAATATCTTGAATATTAAATCTAGTTCTCTCAAGTCATTCTCCGTGTCCTGTGATTACACAGTTTAAAAGAGGCAGACACTAACGTTAGTGTATTGCGTGAAGTGGTGATAGTTCGTAATTGAGATCTTAACAGAGAACAGTGGGGGAAGGAAAGATTCTACACCCAAGTTACTTATCGCTGTGTCGCTGACATAAACACCTCCTTATTTGGAATGTAACGTACATGTGGATGAATGGATTTAAACGAACCTAAATAAAAACACACTAGAATGTTGGTAAGATATAAGCTTCACTCAAAAATGATAAACATAGAAATAGTCTAAGAACGTCTCGCATTTTACAACTGTTAATAAACCTGAATTCAGCTTAATCTAAATAATTATAGAGCATGAGTATACGTAACTTTTATAAGCCCATGTCTTCTCACACGTAAAGCTATCACGAGATGAAAATAGGAAAAATAAATATAACAAAAACAGGTTCATTACTGAAACACGCCAGTGAGGGTTATAATAAAAAATTCTCCTGAACTTTAGCTAGTATGTTTGAAGTTAAGCATAAATCTGCACAATGGGCTATCTGTGCTCTGCCCATCAACGATATTGTAATTCGGTTTCTAGCGTTTTAAGTCCGCGGACACGCCGCTGTGCCACTGGGGCCCAGAATTTTAGTATTTCAGCTCTATAACAGTTAAAGTGCCTGGATGAACCCCGCAACGAAACCCACAACGTTTAGGTAAATAAGTTATTCTATAAATATATATAGAGGAGCAGAAGGAATTCGCTGGACATTTTATTATTTTATTTGTTTTTATAAAATTATAAATATTATTTAGCCTGTTTACCATGTGGAATCTGGGGTCGAGTCGTTTCTCTTTTATATCACGACGTTACAGAAAATGTTGAATTCTTAATGTTCGCAAATTTATTTGAAAACATAAAAACTAAAAACTGAGACATATATAGCACTGCCAGTAAGTTCACTTTTTGTTTGTAACAGAGCCGTAGGAATTATTAACAACATATCAATGATTGCAGCACAAGAGAAATGAATTTTTTAAAAACGTTTTTAACATATTTTTAAAAGCCTGTCGTCATAGCAAATTTGTATGAAATAAATTACAGTCTATATATTTCGGGGGGAGGGGCTTTGCACTTCCTGGAGATTATGGCTCTCGACTCCCAATTTACGGAAAGTGTGTTCGAATCCCCGTCACTAAACATGTTCTCCCTTTCAGTAGTGAAGGCATTAAAATGTGACGGTCAATCCCACTATTCGTTAGTAAAAGAGTAGCCCAAGAGTTGGCCGTGGGTGGTGATGACTAGCTGCTACCTTCTCTCTAGTCTTACACTAGTAAATTAGGGACGACTAGCGCAGATAATTCTTGTGCAGCTCAGCTTTGAGCAAAACTGAAAAAGTACAAACAAAGATTAACCTACACCACTTTTTAATGTACAAAGTCGGAACGTTAAGCCTAATTGCACGAAGTACTAAAAGGTGCAAAGAAACATGGCTGTTGTATACATATATACAGATGTTGGAAAAGAATATGTTTGATATTTTAAATTCTGTGATTACGTACTTAGTAATAGCGTGGAATCCTCTATTCATTATCTTCCACATCTATTAAGAATATTTGTGTGATATGATTTGTTGTTGTTTTTTTTGTGGTTTTACCCATAAATATCAGATCACAATTATTTGAGTGTTTGTATAATATTTTAAAATGTCTTTCAGTGTGTTGCTTTGCTCTTTGTGGTTTTTGTGTTTATAAATATTATTATATGAAAATAGCATAATTATATGTTCCAACTATGAGGCAGAACCATGTCGGGCCCGGCATGGCCAAGTGTGTTGAGGCGTTCGACTTGTAGTCCGAGGGTCGAGGGTTCGAATCCCGATCGCACCAAACATGCTTGCCTTTTCAGCCGTGGGGGTGTTATAATGTGACGGTCCATCCCACTATTCGTTGGTAAAAGAGCAGCCCAAGAGTTGGTGGGTGCTGATGAGTAGATACCTTCCCTCTAAATTAGGGACGACTAGCGCAGATAGCCCTCGAGTAACTTTGCGCGAAATTCAAAAAACAGAACGTTGTTTGTTTTAACTGGAAGCTACATATCGAGTAAGCTTTCTGTGTTCTGTACACCAAAGAAACTCAAACCCTAAATTTTAGTTTTGTAATTCCGTATTCTGACTGTCGACTA
Source organism: Tachypleus tridentatus (assembly GCF_004210375.1). NCBI lineage: Eukaryota > Metazoa > Arthropoda > Merostomata > Xiphosura > Limulidae > Tachypleus > Tachypleus tridentatus. The sequence continues at coordinate 17,320,029 of NC_134828.1, forward strand.
AGACGGGTACCAGGAAAAGGGAAATATAATCCCCAGTCTAACACGACAATAAACGAATTTTTATACAGTACAAAAATGCAGTATGTATTTTCATATTTTTATAGTAACTTATCAAAATACAATTCCTCAATATGTAAGATTGAATATCCTATCAACGGGGCACTAGGTAGTTTACAGTATAAAGTGATATCAAATCTTCTGTACAACGTTTAACAGCTGCAGACATGTGCTTTATTAATGAATTCGGCTAAGACTGAAATAAGAGAATTGAAATCCGAATAGTTTTCTGTGTGGTGATTTCAAGGATCTTCCATTGGACCATAAGCTGTTTTAATAAATACTTTAGAGTCCATCAGATGAGCTATACTTGAAGTAAGGCGGATTGCCTTCTGCACGGCAGCATATTCAATTTGATGCGTTTCATTTATGTGTTAGAGTTTGATGTTCACCGTTAAGACTAGCAAATTATTTTCATATACGCCCTCTGTTGGATAATTCAAATATAAATGGCGCAAAGTAATTCTTTATTCTGAATAATTACATTGTTTTTATGGCGCAGTTGATTAAAAATAAAGATTAATTAAACACGTTACCCTTGTATTGAGATACAGAATGAAACAAATGGAATGCTGGGAAAATAGGGACTTTGATTGGAAACTTAATGTTGAATAAACGACGCGTAAGGAGTGTTGAAATTGTGAGGATTTCACTTCAGTATTTATGACAGTAGATCTGGAGAAAATATTTAATTAACGAAAGCAGATAAACTTTGTTATGGACGAAAATAAGACAAATCTTAGCGCAACTTGATTTTATATAATTTTTATCTTCGAGATGAGACGCAACAGAAAGCAATGTAGATAAGAGAAACTTGTGAAAATACTCCACCTGTGAGAAGAAACTTTCCCTATTTAATGTGTAATTTGTTATTTACCATAAAGAATGTTAGAGGTTTTCCGTGCATGAAAATGTAATGTACGCATGCTCAAGTAATCGACAGGGCTCATAAAAAAAATCATATATTTCTTTCTCATTTTAAAGTTGTTGTTTGTTTAATTTCGAGAATATGTACTACAGGCTTGTCAGTGTTAACAGTCCCGAGTTTTGTGGTGACAGACTTGATTGATCAGAAATGACAGTAAACACCATCCTCGTCTAATTAGTGAGTTACTCAAGTTGAATAGTGAGATTTGATCATCATAACACATACATGGCCTCATAGTATAGGGCACCATTTCTTACGACAGCAACGGGACTTGAACCTTGGATTCATAGTTTGACATGATAATAATTTAAGTTGGAAAACTGACGCAAAAATTACTCTTCGAAATCACTTTAAAAGGTAGAAATAAAAAACAAAACACGCTGAAGTTCTTTCCTTGTTTAGTGATGGGAGGAACTTTGTCATTGTTGTGCGTTAAAAGTGTTCGTTCGTGTAATTTACTGGAGGGCTATCTGTGCTAACCGTTCCTGATAATGAAGTAATTGCGAGTTCAGTACTATAACCAACATATCGCGCCAGGCCGTACTGACATTATACAAAATCAGTTGTAAAAGTACTCAGCAAACTGAGTTCTGCTCACAACCAGCCAGCCTGTATCTGAAAGAAAGTATTCAAAGCAAGGCCTTAAAGGCCAGCTAGTAGTGTCACCATAATGAATAACCCAAAAGCCTTAATTGAAATTTAAAAAAGTTTCGTTTACGAGGACATATGTATTTACCAGAATTAAGAGAACACTGAACAATTACCGAATCCAAAAGGCAAAAATCTGGGTTTGATCCTTCCCTGTATGCAGAGTGCAGATAGCATAATATGTATCTTTGCACTCGAAAATTCGATAAGCAATTATAGAATAAACACGTGCGTAAATACACTTTATGTAAATAAACAAAGGATTAAAATGATTGTAAGTAAGGAAAAGTCTTAGGTATAAAATAATGAAGAAACATATCAACCATAAGGTAAAGGTTGGCTAAATATTAATGTTGTTATTCAAAAAAATATCTTTTTCCTAAGCCATTTTTATTTAATACAATTTCCATATTTTTCTGCATTTTTTAAAAAAAATTAAGTTGCTAATTCTGCATGGGAATTACATATTGAAATAAGAACAAAGGTCTGTAATATAATTGAATGATACCTTTCCAATGGACCCTACAGTTCAGTCCTTATCTTCATGTCCCTACCATAATTGCAAGTGTTTTTATTATTTTCTGATCAGTCACTGTCAGGGAAACATAGGGCGATATGATGTGGTAAAAAATGATATGAGAAAGTATCTGGTAGGTCCGGCATGGCTAGGTGGGTTAAGGCGTTCGACTCGTAATCTGAGGGTCGCGGGTTCGAATCTCCGTGACACCAAACATGCTCGTCCTTTCAGCCGTGAGGATGCTATAATTTGACGGTCAATCCCGCTATACGTTCATGAAAGAGTAGCCCAACAGTTGGCAGTGGGTGGTGATGACAAACTGCCTTCCATCTTGTCTTACACTGCTAAATTAGGGACGGCTAGCACAGATGGCGCTCGAGTAGATTTGTGCGAAATTCAAAAACAAACAACGCATCTTATATTTCTTGCTACACAAATTTTATTTTATATTAGAATTTAAAAATAAATTATCATTAATTAATATTATAACAAACACTATTGACTGTCTTTAACTATTTCATTTTAATTAGCTTTATTATTAATCAGTTCTGATCGAACCGTCCCCCCTCCATCAGTGGCTCATCAGAAAGTATGACGTCTTATAACACTAAAAATTGGGTTTCGATACCCACGAGGGGCACCGATAGCTATTATATAGCTCCGTGCTAAATAACAAACTAACATATACCATATGTTCTGTAGACTGACCATGGTATCAAGAAACGTTTTTATTAGATCCGTTAGGTCCGAAATCGATCAAGAATATATATTTTCTGCCCAAGATAAAACAATCAAAAATCAACAACCGTGGGATGATATACTTTGAGGAGAACATTTTCCGTTATTTAGATTTTTTTCCATTACAAATATTGAAAACCAAAACATTAATCGCATAACGTAAGCATATTATAACAATGACTAACTGTAACCCTTGTGAAGCAAACCACGTGCTGTCAGTTTCCAACAGAAGGTGGTTCACAAACAAACACACGTTGCGAAACAATAGTTCCCTAAAGTAATTCTGGAAACAGGAATTATTGTGTAATATAAAAGTAGTAACAAAATCGTTTTATAATAATAACACCTGCTATTATATTCATGAGTTTAGTTTTTGAAGTGCATATCACGAGACGTGATGGAAAATGATTTAAAAAACTGAGAAAAAGAAAATTTGAGAATGAAAACGAATAGAACAGCTGAATTTTGAAACACTTCGTGAAATATGTGTTTTTGACATTACGTATACGATTTTGGAAGCTTTCATGACGGATTTTCGTTTTTCCTCTCAAACCATCTGTTTGTTCTCGTAAGATACAGGAAGCTACGTAAATATTGTAATAGTGAAATACTCTCGAAGCCAAAGAATTTTGCATACTTAAGTCTGTCCCGAAGGGAAATAGAACATGTGTGAAAACAAACACAGATTTGTTTATTTGTTTGTTTGTCTTTTTAGTTTACAAAAAACAAAAGCCAAACAAATACAAACACAGCACACACACTCTTAAACGTGTGTCTTCACTGTGTGATATAGCATTTTTTTTTTAGAAAAACATATCTGTAAATTTAGGTACATTATAAGACGGTTGAAATCATTTCTCGTGAAACTTCACTTGGAAGATCACAGCTGGAAACAGCGACGCCCTCTAGAATGTTTAAACATTGTGCTACAGTATAATCAGAAATGAATGTTGAAGGAATTATTTGCTACAAATAACCTTAGTGCCATTCATAATGGATGACTATGTAATTTCCACATTTTCCGTGATGGAAACCTGGAATGATACACGAAGCGCGTGACAAACTGGGATTAAATTACATGTTTGCAGCAACGAAAATTGTGTTCATTAATATATATATATGTATATGTATATGTACGAAACTTATTAATAACGCAAAACACATACAGAGAAAGAACGAGAAAAATGGAAAATGTAGGGGGACAAGAGGTATTGTTGGGCAGCGCCCTCTTTAGTTCTTCTTAATACTTGTAAACAGTTGCTACAGGTGAAATCATTAATAAAACAGGAAATCTGTGTATTCGTGGAATTGTTTTCTGCTATTATTCCGAGTTTAACAAAAAATTTTAGTTTTTGTTTTCCATAGGGTAGGAGATCCAGTGTCAACTGTGAGGAGAATAATCAACTACTGAGTACAGTAAATATTTACATTTACTGAACTGCTGCCTGTCTGTAGAGTACAACGTTGTCTCGTCCCTTTATTAAGGCATTATTCAGGTTCAACTCGAAGTCATTAACTGTTGATTCTTTGTCCTTGATTTAGACTTGTTTTATGATAAAGCTCTTTCCTATGTAGCATCCTCTAGTGGCACTCGCTAGAATCCAAGTATCGATACCAGTGGCTTGCAGAGTACAGAAAACCTATCGAGTAACATTGTACTCAATTACAAGTAAAGAATTTTTCCTGTGTATGTATTTCTCTCTACGAGTACCCACGTCATGAAAGAGCTCTCTCACAGGACCGCGCTTATCAACAAATAACTGAACAAATAGTCCCAAAGCGTAAATTTCTTATTTTGACCTTCCCAGTTTTATAACAGAAACTGTTCACAGCAAATGCTATTTAACTGTAAGACCTGTTCAAAATTATGTTATTATCGATTCTCACTTATGTCAAAAAATTTAGGGCTTGTGGAATTATGGCTGTATGCTGAAGATGACCTAAGATGGTCGAAAGGTTGTTCTGTACTTTATTTTGATTAAAGACTTATATCAGCCGTCTTGCAAATGCATGATGGTGTGATGTGGTTAGCCTGAAGGAAATACAATTATGTTTTCCTATTTGAACCGCTTTCGTAAAATAAATTACCTGTACTATAGTTCATTGGTTGGATATGATCTAATGGTCAGCATGTCGGACTGTGGATTCTCGGGGTCATTGTTCACATTCCGTTGTCACAAAAAGAAAAGCAAAAAAAAAATCTCATTCGTCACTTTGGAGCCATGGGGCGCTATAAAAGTTACAATCGAATCTCAAACAAACTTAGAGGTACTTCCCTTACTTTCCTTCTTGTTCGAGCCAGACATGACCAGATGATTAGGGGGTTTGACTCGTAATCTGAGGGTCGCGGGTTCGAATCCCTGTTCCATCAAACGTGAGCCACCTTTCAGCCGTGGAGGTGTTATAGTGTGATGGTAAAACCCACTATTCATTGGTAAAAGAAGTAGGTTGTTGGTTGATGATGGCTATCTGCTTTCACTGTAAAATTAAAGATGGTTAGCAAAGATAGCTCTCGTGTAGCTCGCCCGAAATTCAAAACAAACAAACGATCATTCTAGTTCACACTTTGCATATAACCGTTGTGCAGTTTAGGCGAAAACTAAAACAACAACAATATTTCGGGCATGTTGATATTAAACAGGCCCGAATCATGAGTGGTTAGGTTTCCCATCTTTATGAGACCCTCCATAAAATTGCTTAAGACAGTCATACAGTTTTTATATAATATGCATATTGTAATGTACTAAATTATAACGATAACAACAATTCCTGTTTGTTTGTCCAATAGTGTATCTCATATAAGTCATTTTAAACAACTCGAAACTGTTCTCGCTATCCAGGACTAAAACTCGACAGCTCGTCTCAACAGATTATGTTAACTTACCGAGTTTGGTTAAAAAAGTGAGATAGATATGTAACTAGGGAGATAGTTAACAAGAAATATGAAGTTAAAACAAAATTACAGAATGAGCTACCTGTGCTAAGCCTACTTGGGCTACTGTTTTTACCAACGAATAGTGGAACACACCGTCACATTATAATGCCCCCCACGGTTGAAAGGGCGAGTATGTTTGGTGCGACGGGGATTCGAACCCGCGACCCTCGAATTAGGACTCGAACGTCTTACCCCACCTGGCCACGTCCCTCAGAAGCCAATAGGTGTTTCTGTAGTACAATTTGTTGAATATTAAAAGTAAGCCTAATACGGAAACTTCTCAAGATGGTGGTTTTGGACCTATATTTTGGAGACAAGTTTTCTACTTAATCTGACATTTTGTTAAGTGAAATACAGCATCCTCAACTCCCCAAATTAACTGAGAGTAAACTCAGTACATATCAGCAAAGTCATATTCTCAGTATGATTAATTAAACAACTGATAATCTATTATGTTTCTTTTATCATCTTTCTATGTTTAGCTTTCATTTGAAATACGAACGATTTCACCTGCAATTCTGTAGGGAAGAACAAATCATCACGATAGTCAGCAGTAGGATGAGCAGACAAGAACACTTTGAAAGTAGCTACAGACATAATATTGTACTAGTCTTGGTACATAATATCTACCAAGGTGGTTCTAAACGGCTAATGAATAGCTCTACGTGTCATTTGAAGACTTCCATGTTTCTTGTGTGTGGCCGTTGAGTTCGTGATGAATTCCACCAGACGTTTAAATACTGTCTTCTAAAAAAGCTCAGCATGGCCAGATGTTTAGTCATGGGTTCGAATTCTCGTCGCACCAAACATGTTCGCCCTTTCACTCGCGGGGACGTTGGTGAAAGAGTAGCCTAAGAGTTGGCATAGGCCTAGTATAGCTATGTGCGAAATTAAAACAACAACAAAGTATTTCTGAAACTACGTCCAATGAGATATATCACTCTACTTATTACACAGATTATATCACGTAACACAAAAAATTGAGAGATCAAATAATTTCTGTCCATTAACAATCTAATTGCATATTGCCTGAGCTAGTCGAGTTTTTCAGTCTGGTAAGACCGTATCCCCTAAACCGGATGAGTGTTTTCTGTTTATTTAACAGATTGTCTGGCAGGATATAATTCTTTAATTAGGTTAAAAATACTTTATAACAGATAATTAACTCGCTTCAAAGACAAAGTTATCCAAAGAAGAAATAATAACAGTTCCCCGAACGACCATATCGATTTATTTAAAAGCAGTAAAAGTTTATTTCTCTCTAGATTGTTCTGTTTTATTCAAGCTGTCTTAGATGATAGAAAAACAAAACAAAAAAACAATTCCTTGTAATAGAACGAGTTGTTTATATTCTAACTTCGTACAAATGTGATTTATAATCATAAGTTCCTTTAGGAAGACTTCCTAAAGTCTTGACTTTAGAGCTTCAGCTGATTTTAATCAATCAAATTCTCGTCTTGAATTTAAAGTTAATTATGTATTCGTTTCAGGACCAACATGATTTCATATATATATATATATACGTACTACCAATCCAAAACCTTTCTCAATTTCAACCTTAAGTCCTCTGGATAATTGACACTACGTAACAATGTATAAATTTTAACACACTTAGCAAGTAAAAATATTCACCATTTACTGAAAACGAATGTAAACCTATCAAATAAATGCATATTTTCTGCAAAATCTTGAGTTCATCAAGATACTGTAACATTCATAAGCGTTCAATATAAACTCAACATTTTGTTCTCTTTGTATGTTAGATAGAACTGATACAACAACGAGAAGGTAACGAGACTTTGTGAGATTACCGGCTTGTCTGTTTAAATTCTTTAGTTAATAAAAAAGACCCTAAATTTCCGTTATGCAAGTGAAATATATACCAGAAGATAAGAAAGCACTGATAAGACCGAATAATTTATTCAATATACCAGTTACTTCGTCATACAAACCTCAATCAATACAATTTGGATCGATACGTATCGTGGAAGAATCTACTGGGATAAACCTAAGTTAATAAGTCTTATTTCACTATAAAAGTTTTAATCTATATGTTGTAGATTTTTATTTTATTTTATAAAGTAATTATTGTTGTAAAATCATGTTGATAAGCTGTCGGTTGAATTCATTTTTCTAATAAGTTTCCTTCAAAGGGAATGTTTTTCGAACGATTACGATTTAATTTCTTACATAAAGTTTTGATTGATTATAAATGTCAGTAGCCAGTGAGAAAAGTTTTTGATTGATTACGAATGTCAATAGCCAATGAGAAGATTTCTTTAATTGGTTGTGAATGTCAATAGCCAATGCAAAGAGTTCTTTGATTTGTTGTGACTGTCAATAGCCAATGAGAAGAGTTCTTTAATTGGTTGCGAATATCAATAGCCAATGAGAACAAACGCTCAATGGTTACGAATGACAAAAAAAAAAAAAACTATAATGTGCCTGAGATTAAAAGAGAACTATATCATGAACAAGTCCTTCTGAAGTACATGGAGTCCCAATATAGAATCATGTTAAAGTGAATGAAGTATTCATCTCTTTCATGTCACCTTCTTCCATACAGTGATAAATGATGGCTTTAAGGGTGCGATCGTATTCATTTGAACTACAGAATCGGGGAAGTTGGTGATTTTCAGAAAGTGGGAACTCGCTGTACTTGGTAATCGCGCTATATTGGAATCTTTGGAATGTAGAGGTCGTTATATTCGCTTGCTAGCGACACTCTCTGATCAAAGCTTGTGCGTAATTTCCTCGATCAGTTGGTACGTAGGAATACAAAGAAAAAACATTCATCGCTTCAATATATTTGATCAATATCTGATTGTTTCGAGGAAGATATTTACCACTCGATGGTCTGACACAGTTTCGATATATATTTTTCACGGCTAGTCGATAACAAAGTATTTCTTCCCATTGGCGGACTATACTGACGTCATTCATATTTGAAACGTTTGAATACATCTTGCGCGAAGTTAGTGTTAAATAAATCTAATTGTTGATTGGATTTCGATAAAAGAACAATGAATGAAAGTAAATACGTTCATCTCCAGGTTTTAAAACGAAGAGAAAACGTTATTGGAAAAGTAAAGTTTTGGTATTCTAGTTTGTGTCGAGAAACAGAGAAAGTTTCTTATGTTATAAAACTAGGTTTTGGTTTTGGTACAGTATTTTAACACAAGATATTTGAATGAACTTCATAATATTTCCGACCCTTATTACTTGGTTATGGGTTTTAAAAGTGATGTCTAAAAATACACTTAAAACAATTTAACTTCTACACTGACAAATTGTCTTCTATTATTTTCTACATTCAGTTTGAAGTCGTATATATTTTATGAGGTTCAGTGAGCGACGTATTCCTAATATTATGTGTTTACTGGCGCAGGGAATATATATATATACTAGATATTAAAAATCAAAGTTTCAAAACAAACCCACACGAAATGTCCCGTATTATAACATCAGATACTTTACCTACCTCTCCCAGTTTCATTCCTCAAAAGCCTGGATGATCATATAGTTTGAATTTCTACCAATGCCTGGGTGATTGGTTGTATGACTTGAATTTCAGTGAAGACCTGGATGGTCATATGCCTCAAATTCCAGGATTCAAGCTGTCGTATGAGATCAATACAACAAATAAAGAAACAGCTCATCTGTATATTTCGAATGTCCTCTAATATTAATTTATTAAAAACAACGCGCTGACGTATTATATATACCTAAGGTCAGAGTAACAATCACCACGGCGATCATAGAGAAGTGTAAGTCGTTAGTGTTTCTTTGTCTACTGTGTTACCTGTTTTAACTCCATTAAATTACCTACATTACGTCATCGTCCATTTCTAACGAAACTATGAAACATAAATCAAAGAATCATCAACAGAAGAAATGATATTTATTTCATCCAACAGGAAAAACTAATCCCTAGTTTTGTGTAGATGAAACTATCCAAGAATTTTAATCAGTGTACAAACATTATCCATAATTTACAGAACAAACTACTAAAAGTCATGTTAAGCTCGAAATATAAAGAACTAAATGACCTAGAGAAACAAAAAATTAATCTAGACTATCAACTGTCCTGCTGCATTCAACCAGACCTTTATGGACTCGTATAACGTAACATCAATCAACTTAATAGTTAGAACGACAAGAAAAAGAAGGCCCACCACAACAAGAAACTAGATAAACTGAGGTGACAACAACAAGAAACTAGATAAACTAAGGTACCAACAACAAGAAACTAGATAAACTTATCTGACAACAACAAGAAACTGGATAAACTGAGGTGACAACAACAAGAAACTAGATAAACTAATGTCACAACAACAAGAAACTGAATAAACTAAGGTGACAACAACAAGAAACTAGATAAACTAAGGTATCAACAACAGGAAACTAGATAAACTAAGGTGACAACAACAAGAAACTTGATAAACTTATCTGACAACAACAAGAAACTAGATAAACTTATCTGACACCAACAAGAAACTGGATAAACTAAGGTGACAACAACAAGAAACTAGATAAACTTATCTGACAACAACAAGAAACTGGATAAACTGAGGTGACAACAACAAGAAACTAGATAAACTAATGTCACAACAACAAGAAACTGAATAAACTAAGGTACGAACAACAAGAAACTAGATAAACTAAGATGACAACAACAAGAAGCTAGATAAACTAAGGTGACAACAACAAGAAACTGGATAAACTAAGGTGACAACAACAAGAAACTGGATAAACTAAGGTGACAACAACAAGAAACTAGATAAACTAAGGTGACAACAACAAGAAACTAGATAAACTAAGGTGAAAACAACAAGAAACTAGATAAACTAAGGTATCAACAACAGGAAACTAGATAAACTAAGGTGACAACAACAAGAAACTTGATAAACTTATCTGACAACAACAAGAAACTAGATAAACTTATCTGACAACAACAAGAAACTGGATAAACTAAGGTGACAACAACAAGAAACTAGATAAACTTATCTGACAACAACAAGAAACTGGATAAACTGAGGTGACAACAACAAGAAACTAGATAACTGAGGTGACAACAACAAGAAACTAGATAAACTAATGTCACAACAACAAGAAACTGAATAAACTAAGGTACGAACAACAAGAAACTAGATAAACTAAGGTGACAACAACAAGAAACTGGATAAATTAAGGTGACAACAACAAGAAACTAGATAAACTAAGGTGATAACAATAAAAAAGATGCCAACACGACAAACCTATAGTTATAATGAACACAAATGAATACATTCAAAAAATGAACATCTTGTCAGATACAAACAAATTTAAACTACTAAACACAAATCCAACAAAAACACATGAAAATCAGTTAAACAAAATGCCACTGAAAATGAAAAAAACCAACACAATCTCAGAAAACATTTATTCTTACTAACGAAAGACCGACTAACGCACACCATAACTATACAGCACCCTCAAACCTCACAAACCTGATTGTTTACAACGACCCATTATGTCTACGTATGAATCATTTAACTGAACCTCGGTAAATATATAGTGTGGGCATTTTCTAAATATGTAACACCAATCGGTTCATTTTCAAAAGACTCTTTTAACTTTAAATATATTTTAATCAACTAAACCATAAAGCCTTAATGGTCAGTTTTGATGTAATCTCCCTTTTCACAGAAGTCCTAACAACTGATGTCTGCAAGATAGCTTTAGAACTTTATATCCAAGACCCCAACTCATGGATACAGACCCCATCAATCAATTAGCAACCTTTATAGAATTCACTACTACCAAAACTAACTTTATGTTCAATAACCAAAGTTACTTACAAATAAATGACCTAAGTGTGGGAAATCCCGTGCCACCAGTTTTATGACACAAATTGAATCACAAGCGATAAATTCATCCTTACATCCACCACTATACTGGTACAGATATGTTGATGATACAATTGGTGGATACAACGCACACTTAGTTTATCAACCACATTAACTTGATCCAACATTAAGTTCAACTGTGAACAGGAAACAAAACCAAACAAATAGTATTTCTTGACCTCCAGATCACAAGATACAACACATTATATACTGGACTATACATTCCCTTGGACTCAGCACATGAAATAAAACAAAAACTCAACATATTAAGAAACCAAATAAACACAGCCATAAAACTATGTTCATCTGATAAAATTAATGACGAATTAAAGAAAATAAAACAACACTTCATCAACATCAACAAATTTCTTTAAAAAATATGGAAAAAATTATATACACACACCTAGACCAACAACAATAAATCCCAAGAAACAACAACCTACAAAACCTTATACTGCTGTAGACCATGTGTTCCGGACATCAGCAGAAAAATAACAACATTTGGAAAAACTAGTAACAAAATGTGACATTTCAGTTCATACCAAATTTATTCAAAAATCAGGCACAAAACTAAGGTCTATACTGTGTAAAAACTACACTGACAAACACCACACCAACATTATTTATAAAATACAATGTGATAACTGCCACGACTTCTATATTGGAGAAACAAGTAGAAAAACGGAAACCAGATTCAAAGAACATAAAAAACACCTTCACACGTTTGTGAACACTGCAAGTCAAATAAACACAACATAACCATAGAAAACACTCAAATACTAAATAAAGAAACAAACATAAACAAACACAAAATCAAAGAAGCCGCATTTATACAGCAACTAAAACCAAAATTAAACCAATATATAGGAACACCTTAATACCTGTACTAATTAATAACCTAACATCCAGGCCCGGCATGGCCAAGCGTGTTATGGCGTGCGATTCGTAATCCGAGGGTCACGGGTTCGCATCCCTGTCGCGCCAAACATGCTCGCCCTTTCAGCCGTTGGGACGTTATAAAGTTATTCTCAATCCCACTATTCGTTGGTAAAAGAGTAACCCAAGAGTTGGCGGTGGGTGGCGATGACTAGCTGCCTTCCGTCTAGTTTTGCACTGCTAAATTAGGCACGGCTATCACAGGTAGCCCTCGAATAGCTTTGTGCAATATTCAAAAAACAAAAAAAAACAAACCTAACATCCAACTGCAGCGCCTCCTACAATCCCGTACCTGTCTATACTCTCGTCCCTAAGACATGTGTCAGGAAAAGTCACATTCAAATTATCTCTTTATAAACCTGAATATGATCTAAAAAGGTCGAAACGTTGTTCTCTCCTTATCAATAATTCCCATACCAGCCGTTCTGAGATACAATAACAGTGTTAATACGCATACCAGCCGTTCTGAGATACAATAACAGTGTTAATACGCATACCAGCCGTACTGAGATACAATAACAGTGTTAATACCCATACCAGCTGTTCTGAGACACAATAACAGTGTTAATACCCATACCAGCCGTTCTAAGACACAATAAGAGTGTTAATTCCCATACCAGCCGTTCTGAGATACAATAACAGTGTTAATACGCATACCAGCCGTACTGAGATACAATAACAGTGTTAATACCCATACTAGCCGTTCTGAGACACAATAACAGTGTTAATACCCATACCAGCTGTTCTGAGACACAATAACAGTGTTAATACCCATACCAGCCGTTCTGAGATACAATAACAGTGTTAATTCCCATACCACCCGTTCTGAGATACAATAACAGTGTTAATTCCCATACCACCCGTTCTGAGATACAATAACAGTTTTAATACGCATACCACCCGTTCTGAGATACAATAACAGTTTTAATACGCACACCAGCCGTTCTGAGATACAATAACAGTGTTAATACACATACCAGCCGTTCTGAGACACAATAATAGTTTTAATACGCATACCAGCCGTTCTGAGATACAATAACAGTGTTAATACGCATACCAGCCGTTCTGAGACACAATAACAGTTTTAATACGCATACCAGCCGTTCTGAGATACAATAACAGTTTTAATACGCATACCAGCCGTTCTGAAATACAATAACAGTGTTAATACGCATACCAGCCGTTCTGAGACACAATAACAGTTTTAATACCCATACCAGCCGTTCTGAGATACAATAACAGTGTTAATACCCATACCAGCCGTTCTGAGATACAATAACAGTGTTAATACGCATACCAGCCGTTCTGAGACACAATAACAGTTTTAATACCCATACCAGCCGTTCTGAGACACAATAACAGTGTTAATTCCCATACCACCCGTTCTGAGATACAATAACAGTGTTAATACCCATACCAGCCGTTCTGAGATACAATAACAGTTTTAATACCCATACCAGCCGTTCTGAGACACAATAACAGTGTTAATTCCCATACCACCCGTTCTGAGATACAATAACAGTGTTAATACCCATACCAGCCGTTCTGAGATACAATAACAGTTTTAATACCCATACCAGCCGTTCTGAGACACAATAACAGTGTTAATTCCCATACCACCCGTTCTGAGATACAATAACAGTGTTAATACCCATACCAGCCGTTCTGAGATACAATAACAGTGTTAATTCCCATACCACCCGTTCCGAGATACAATAACAGTGTTAATACCCATACCAGCCGTTCTGAGATACAATAACAGTGTTAATACCCATACCAGCCGTTCTGAGACACAATAACAGTTTTAATACGCATACCACCCGTTCTGAGATACAATAACAGTTTTAATACGCATACCAGCCGTTCTGAGATACAATAACAGTGTTAATACGCATACCAGCCGTTCTGAGACACAATAACAGTTTTAATTCCCATACCACCCGTTCTGAGACACAATAACAGTGTTAATACCCATACCAGCCGTTCTGAGATACAATAACAGTGTTAATACCCATACCAGCCGTTCTGAGATACAATAACAGTGTTAATACCCATACCAGCCGTTCTGAGACACAATAACAGTTTTAATACGCATACCACCCGTTCTGAGATACAATAACAGTTTTAATACGCATACCAGCCGTTCTGAGATACAATAACAGTGTTAATACGCATACCAGCCGTTCTGAGACACAATAACAGTTTTAATACCCATACCAGCTGTTCTGAGACACAATAACAGTGTTAATACGCATACCAGCCGTACTGAGATACAATAACAGTGTTAATACGCATACCAGCCGTTCTGAGATACAATAACAGTGTTAATACACATACCAGCTGTTCTGAGACACAATAACAGTTTTAATACGCATACCAGCCGTTCTGAGATACAATAACAGTGTTAATACACATACCAGCCGTTCTGAGACACAATAACAGTTTTAATACACATACCAGCCGTTCTGAGACACAATAACAGTTTTAATACGCATACCACCCGTTCTGAGATACAATAACAGTTTTAATACGCATACCAGCCGTTCTGAGATACAATAACAGTGTTAATACGCATACCAGCCGTTCTGAGACACAATAACAGTTTTAATACCCATACCAGCCGTTCTGAGATACAATAACAGTGTTAATACCCATACCAGCCGTTCTGAGATACAATAAGAGTGTTAATTCCCATACCACCCGTTCTGAGATACAATAAGAGTGTTAATACCCATACTAGCCGTTCTGAGACACAATAACAGTGTTAGTACCCATACCAGCCGTTCTGAGATACAATAACAGTGTTAATACCCATACCACCCGTTCTGAGATACAATAACAGTGTTAATACCCATACCAGCCGTTCTGAGATACAATAACAGTGTTAATACCCATACCAGCTGTTCTGAGATACAATAACAGTGTTAATTCCCATACCACCCGTTCTGAGATACAATAACAGTGTTCATACCCATACCAGCCGTTCTGAGATACAATAACAGTGTTAATACCCATACCAGCTGTTCTGAGACACAATAACAGTGTTAATACCCATACCAGCCGTTTTGAGACACAATAACAGTGTTAGTACCCATACCAGCTGTTCTGAGACACAATAACAGTGTTAATACCCATACCAGCTTGGATAACACTCTCTAGGAATTAGAATAGTATTGAATAACTTGGATAACATTCTCCATGAATTAGAATAGTGTTGGTTAACTTGGAAAACATTCTCTATGAATTAGAATAGTGTTGGTTAACTTGGAAAACATTCTATAGGTATTAGAATAGTGTTGGTTAACTTGGATAACATTCTTTAGGTATTAGAATAGTGTTGGTTAACTTGGATAACATTCTCTAGGTATTAAAATTGTGTTGATTAACTTGGATAACATTCTCTATGAATTAGAATAATGTTAATTAACTTGGATAACATTCTCTATTAATTAGAATAGTGTTGGTTAACTTGGAAAACATTATCTAAGTATTAGAATTGTGTTGGTTAACTTGGATAACATTCTCTAGGTATTAGGATAGTGTTGATTAGATTGAATAACATTCTCTAGGTATTAGAATAGTGTTGAATAACTTGGATAACATTCTCTTTTAATTAGAATAGTGTTGGTTAACTTGGATAACATTGTCTAGGTATTAGAATTATGTTGATTAACTTGGATAACATTCTCTAGGTTTCACGATAGTGTTGATTAGATTGAATAGCACTCTCTAGGTATTAGAATAGTGTTGAATAACTTGGATAACATTCTCTATTAATTAGAATAGTGTTGATTAACTTGGATAACATTCTCTAGGTATTAGAATAGTGTTGAATAACTTGGATAACATTCTCTATTAATCAGAATAGTGTTGGTTAACTTGGATAACATTCTCTAGGTATTAGAATAGTGTTGGTTAACTTGGATAACATTCTCTAGGTATTGGAATAGTGTTGATTAACTTGGATAACATTCTCTATTAATTAGAATAGTGTTGGTTAACTTGTATAACATTCTCTAGCTATTAAAATAGTGTTAATTAACTTGGATAACATTCTCTAGGTATTAGAATTGTGTTGATTAACTTGGATAACATTTTTTAGGTGTTAGAATAGTGTTGATTAACTTGGATAACATTCTCTAGGTATTAGAATAGTGTTGATTAACTTGGATAACATTCTCTATTAATTAGAATAGTGTTGATTAACTTGGATAACATTATCTTTAAATTGGAATAGTGTTGATCAGTTTTCTAATAATTTTACACAGAACGGAAATCTGCTACACAGTTTATAAATATTTTTTTCAGATGTTAGATGTAATATTTACGTATATACAGTTCATAATTACGTTCGGTATATGTTACTTATTGCATCTAAATAAGTATTCTAATAACACGTAATAAACGTACTTTTGCCGGATTTAGAAATATTCATTGATGTTTTAGAGGCAGAAATACTAGAAAATAAAACATAATATATAAATTATATAACTACACAATGTATATAGTGTGTGTGTACATATACAGAATGTATTTAGTGTGTGTATACATATACACAATGTATCTAGTGTGTGTACACATATACACAATGTATCTAGTGTGTGTACACATATACACAATGTATCTAGTGTGTGTATACATATACAGAATGTATCTAGTGTGTGTATACATATACACAATGTATCTAATGTGTGTACACATATACACAATGTATCTGAATGTTATGTATACATATACCAATATGTATCTGAATTGTGTGTGTGTTATTGCATATACACAATGTATCTGGTGTGTGTGTATACATATACACAATGTATCTAATGTGTGTGCACATATACACACTGTATCTGGTGTTAATGCGCATATATACACAATATATCTGAATGATGTGTGCATACATATACACAAATGTATCTAGTGTTATTGTTTTGCATATACACAGTAATGTATCTGAATGATGATGTATACATATGCACCAAAATGTATCTGAGTGTGTGTTATTGTTGTTTTGTATACACAATGTATCTGAATGCGTGCGTGTACATATACACAATGTATCTAATGTGCGTATTTTTATATACACAATGTATCTGAATGTGTGTATTTTACATACACAATGTATCCAGTATTGCGTGCGTATACATACACAATATCAGTGCGTGTCATACCCAATGTATTATTGTGTATACATACACAATGTATCTAGTGCTGTGCATGCATACATATACACAATGTATCTAATGTGCGTATGTTACATATTACACAATGTATCCAATGTGTGTACGTACATATACACAAATGTATCTGAGTGTGTGTATACATATGCACAATGTATCTAATGTGTGTGGCATACATATACACAATGTATCTAGTGTGTGCATATACATGCACATATTGTCTGAATGTGTGTATACATATACACACAATGTATCTAATGTGTGTATACACAATGTACACAATGTATCTGAATGATGTGTATACATATACATCACAATGTATCTAATATTATTGTGCATGTACACATGTATTACATCTGTATCCAGATGTTGTGCACATATACACAATGTATCTAGTGTGTGCATTTACAAATGCACACAGTATTGTCTAGTGTGTGCATATGCACAATAACATCTGTATCAGTGTGTGCATATACACAATGTATCTGAATGTGTTATTGTTGTACATATACACAATGTATCTGAGTGTGTGTTGTTACATATACACAATGTATCTGGTGATAGTGAATGTTACATATACACGCAATGTATCTGAGTGTTGTAACACACATACACAATGTATCTGAGTGTGCGTATACACATATACACAATGTATCTCTGAGTGTGTGTATACATATACACAATGTATCTAATATGTGTGTATTACATTATACACAATATTATCTGAATTGTTATGTACATATACACAATGTATCTGAGTGTTGTATGACATACACATACAATGTATCTAATATTATTGTATACATATACACAATGTATCTAGTGTGTGTATACATATGCACAATGTATCTAGTGTTGTGTGTACATATACACAATGTATCTAGTGTGTGTATACATATACACAATGTATCTAGTGTGTGTACACATATACACAATGTATCTAGTGTGTGTATACATATACACAATGTATTTAGTGTATGTGTACATATACACAATGTATCTAATGTGTGTGTACATATACACAATGTATCTAGTGTGTGTATACATATACACAATGTATCTAATGTGTGTGTACAAATACACAATGTATCTAGTGTATGTGTACATATACACAATGTATCTAGTGTATTTGTGTACAAATACACAATGTATCTACTGTATGTGTACATATACACAATGTATCTGGTGTGTGTGTACATATAAACAATGTATCTAGTGTGTGTGTATACATATACACAATGTATCTAGTGTGTGTGTGTACACATAAACATTTGTAGTTCGTTCCCACAATAAAACCTGACGCAAGATGGCCTATTAGTTGATATGTAAATTTCGAAACTGGCGAGCCAGGTTTGAGCCCGTGCCATGCTGCAAACTATTTTCCCAAACGTAAGCTGCGTGAGCTTTATAAACGTCCTTATGTATATTGTAAAGTAACTTGTGAGGTGATGCTGTCTGGCTATCTTTCTTCTGGTCACTAGTTTAAACCTTGAGACAGCAGTAAAAATCTTTGGTAGGTTTGAGTACGTTATAGTATCAGAGAAAGAAATAACGTTTGTGTTATATTGATAGAAATGGAAGCTACAGCTTCGTCTACATGTTGTCCTAACAACACATTGATGGCGCTGCTAATTAAGAATTGGAAATTAATGGACATGTATTTGTTTGTGCTCAGCAAATCTATGGAAATGTGGATTTGAAGTTTTTCTATCTCGTATGTAGAAATAGATAGCTCATTGCAAATTGTTAGCATCAGTAGTACATATCAGTACAGCAGATCCTTCGAATACGGGCCCGGCACGGCCAAGTGGTTAAGACACGTGACTCGTAATCCAAGGGTCGCGGGTTCGAATCCCCGTCACACCAAACAAGCTTGCCCTTTCAGATAGGGGGACGTTATAATTTAACTGTGAATCTCATTATTCGTTGGTAAAAGAGTAGCCTAAAAGTTGGCGGTGGGTGGTGATGACTTCCCTCTAGTCTTACACTGCTAAATTAGGGATGGTTAGCGTTGATAGCCCTAGTGTAGCTTTAGGCGAAATTCGAGAACAAATAAACTCGCAGTCGCTTTTCAATAAGCACAGACACCCACCTATCTCCACCCCTACCCACATATACATATCAGTGTGATACTCTGAGTGTATGTATCTAGGGTTAATTACGTCAATATTTTGCGGTCAAGGAAATGATAGCAGTTTGTTGCGTTTGAGCCGTATCTGTCAACAGTTGACCGTTTTTGTATGTTCGTGTTTTTCTTATAGCTATGCCACATTGAGCTATCTACTGTGTTCACCGAGGGGAATCGAACCCCTGAGTTTAGCGCTGTAAATCCGTAGTTTACCGTTCTTCCAACAGGAGGGGCTTGACCGTTTTTAAAAGGAAGTGAATATTTGTCGAAAATGCTCAAAAGAAAATACAAAGTCCTTTCCAGTATTTAGTAAAATTGTCACTTGGTTATATTGGTTAGCTTCCCTCAATTTCCACAACAAATTACTTGCTAATTATATAAATAAGAAAGGGAATCCTGAAGACTTCAATGTAATTTGTTTGAGAAGTGAGGAACGTTAATACGTTCGGTTATCCTTACGGAAATATTTTTGTGACATATTTAACAGAGCAGAGTCATTAAGTCTGATTGTCTTCCTTCAAGTAAATGTGTTTGTTTGTGGCAGAAGAAAGTGTCTCATTGAACCATCTGCTGCGTCAACCTTGGAGGATCGAACCCTGGATTTTAGCGTTGCAATTCTGAAGACTTACTGCTGTCCCATCAACTATTACATTTATTCCATCAAACGATTTTTCTTTCCCTTTTTAAAACTTGATGAAACTTAAAAGGGTAAGAAATAAGCTTTCTTGGTTGAAACGTTTTGAAATATTAGTTTACATAGCTGCGTCTAGAAGTGAAGACGTTTCCAGTGAAATTTTAAATTCAGTGGAAGATTGAGCTATTTAATAGTCTTATAGGTTCATAACAATAGCGATTACGTCAGTTGTACTAATTTCTGGAATGTAGTTTTGTTTCAATCTAAAACTACACAGTGGACTACCAGCACTCTGTCCACAACGGAAAATCGAACCACAATTTCAGCGTTAAGTCTGTAAACTTGCCACTGGAAGAACAGACAAAGCTATATATAATTAACCAACTAGCTCTTAATTAATGTGTTATTAATCATAAAAAAGTATTTTTATATACATTAATTTCTTAGGACCTTTGTACGTTCTAGTTTCCTATTGAAATAGCCTTTATTTTCAGCGTGTCACCAAGAAAAGATAATCGCTTTGAAAATGTGACAATATTTATGGCAAAGTTTCCACAACCTCAGGCACACTTAGTGAACCACAGTTGTATGCAAAAACCTCTTTCTTGTATAACTGTAATACCCTCCAAAATGGTCTATAATGGTCCTTTTGCGTGTCACTGATCCATATTTATGTTAATAAAGCTTACATTACTCATGGCCTTTGTGGATTTTACTAAAACGACTCATACAATAAAAGAGAAGAAAGAAAACTTTAACAACCGACCAAATGGAATATTTCTCATGATAACAGTCACCGTATTTACATCGGTGCTAATATGTTTACATGCCTCGCTTGCGGATTTGGAAGTACATGAAAAACAGTATCATAAAAAAGATCAAAACTTTGTTACTAAGCTTCAGTTGTGTGAAATAAATCCGTATGTTCTATATCCGTGTTTTACCAATATATGTTGTAATAAATCCGTATGTTCTATACCCATGTTTTATCAATATATGTTGTACTACTATCACAGTCTGTCTGATGAACGCTTGGCAGAAAATAGCAGAATCGATAAGATGGTTCGACTGACAACGATTTGATGAATTCAAAGAAGTTTGGATTTTCCCATATCTGTATATTTTTCGACGTTAATGCTGATTATGAACATATATCACTGGAACCAAGAGATAACAGTAAAAACACAGTTCAACACACGCAGAGCACGTGACAATAATGTCATATTTTCTTATTCCCGTCTTTATGAAAGCGCTTCTCAATCCAGACAACATTTACATATCTTTATTCCATCAGGAAAAAGAAAATCCCTAGCGGAATCAAACTGGGCTTAATCAGGTTAATAAATAAATTACTAGTACCTTACGCTTGTTTTGGAATTTCGCACAAAGCTACTCGAGGGCTATCTGTGCTAGCCGTCCCTAATTTAGCAGTGTAAGACTAGAGGGAAGGCAGCTAGTCATCACCACCCACCGCCAACTCTTGGGCTACTCTTTTACCAACGAATAGTGGGATTGACCGAACATTATACACCCCCACGGCTGGGAGGGCGAGCATGTTTAGCGCGACGCGGGCACGAACCCGCAACCCTCGGATTACGAGAGTACCTTATGCACGTGAGAAGTACTGTCAGCCTTTACCGAGCCTAGATTTGTATTTCAATAAAATAGTGGAAATGTTTAACCGTTTTATAAAACGTGTTAGAACTTGTGCACATATCAATGCATATCCTAGACTACGAATATCTTTATTGTATTGATACACTTTGTAATGCCCAGGTGGTTAAGGCACTCGTCTTGTAATCGGAGGGCCGCGGGTTCGAATCCCCGTCGCACCAAAAATGCTCTACCCCTTCAGCCGTGGGGGCGTTATAATGTGACGATCAATCTCACTATTAGTTGATAAAAGAGTAGCCCAAGAGTTGGAAGTGGGTGGTGATGACTAGCTGCCTTCCCTCTAGTCTTACACTGCTGAAGTAGGGTCGGTTAACGCGGATAGCCCTCTTGTAGCTTTGTGTGAAATTCAAAACAAACAATACATATCAATACCGTTTCATTTTCTATGCCATCCTCGTACACACAGGACCCTTTACTTTTAATAACCTGTTATTTCCTTTTAGGTATATCTGTTTTATAATGTCAGCTGTACTCTAATAAAACGTTTACCTCTGAACTTTTTTTGAGAGGAACATGAGTCTTACAATAAAACACGCCTTATGATACCAGGATATATCTTGAAGCAATATGGTTGACTTTTAGTATAAAGTATGCCAGCATTCATGCTCTGTTGCCTTTGTTATATTAAACTTTCTGCAAGTTTAACTTTCAGATATAAAAACGGACAGAATGAAATTTAACTTCGTTTCGTTTCCAATTAGGAGTCGTTCATAAAAACCTTCCTAGTGTAGGGTATCCATAATACAATCACTAGCACGTGCTGTAACGCGAGATGGTATTCGCTACCGGAAAAACCTCTGTTCGGCTACTCTTGCTGTGTCACTGTTTATATACCTTGTTCAGATTTCACATAAAACCTTCAGGAAGTTTACGATAACATGTTTCGATAGTTTTTAATCGTGACAAGCAGTCTGACGTTTATGTTCAGAAACCGCCAACAAAAACACATAATATTGGAGTTGGACAAGACTTTTAAAAAACTGTTATACTAAATAAGTGACAAAACGAAACTGAAAACATGGTCATGAAAAAAAAGATATAAAAATGTGGATTAATATTTGATATCAGAGGATTTAGAAACGGACGATTTAGAAAAGAAGGATTTAGAAAAGGATGATTTAGAAAAGGAGGATTTAGAAACGGAGGATTTAGAAACGGTGGATTTAAAAAAGGAGGATATAGAAAAGGAGGATTTAGAAAAGGAGGATTTAGAAACGGAGGATTAAGAAACGAAGGATTTAGAAACGGACGATTTAGAAAAGGAGGATTTAGAAAAGGAGGTTTTAGAAAAGGAGGATTTAGAAACGGTGGATTTAGAAAAGGAGGATTTAGAAAAGAAGGATTTAGAAACGGAGGATTTAGAAAAGAAGGATTTAGAAAAGGAGGATTTAGAAACGGAGGATTTAGAAAAGGAGGATTAGAAACGGAGGATTCAGAAACGGAGGATTTAGAAACGAAGGATTTAGAAAAGGAGGATTTAGAAACGGAGGATTTAGAAAAGGATGATTTAGAAACGGAGGATTTAGAAAAGGAGGATTAGAAACGGTGGATTTAGAAACGAAAGATTTAGAAAAGGAGGATTTAGAAACGAAGGATTTAGAAAAGGAGAATTTAGAAACGGAGGATTTAGAAACGGAGGATTAGAAACGAAGGATTTAGAAAAGAAGGATTTAGAAAAGGATGATTTAGAAACGGAGGATTTAGAAAAGGATGATTCAGAAAAGGATGATTTAGAAACGGAGGATTTAGAAAAGGGGATTAGAAACGGTGGATTTAGAAAAGGAGGATTTAGAAACGAAGGATTTAGAAAAGCACAAATTATTTTATGTATGTTAGTGTCAAGGTAGATAAACATAGATTATTTTATGTATGTCAGTGTCAAGGCAGAAGAACACAGATTATTTTATGTACGTCAGCTGCAAAGCAGATTAACACAGATTATTTTATGTATGTCAGTGTCAAGGCAGATTAACACAGATTATTTCACACAAGTCAGTTTCAAGGCAGATTAACACAGATTATTTCATACAAGTCAGTTTCAAGGCAAAGGAAACTGATCCCGAAAATAAAGGTTCAGAAGTCCGGTCCTCGCTTAACATGAACCTGCCGTGATGATAACTTACATAACGTACTATCGGTAAACAAAATTCATATTACATGAACTTACTGAAATGGTAATTATGTAACGTGATACATCTAAACAAACTTTACATTAAATAAACTTACCGTGATGGTAACGTATTTAACCTGCTATTCATAAACAAACTTTATATTACATAAACTTACCGTGATGGTAACGTATTTAACGTGTTATCCATAAATAAACTTCACATTACATAAACTTACCGTGATGGTAACGTATTTAACGTGCTGTCTATAAACAAGCAAAACATTAGGCTTCGTTCATAATAACCCGTTGTTTTAATAGTTAATCAACGTACGTTTATAGTTTCGTTTATTTTTGGGTTTGGTTTAGTTTCTTGCTAAGCACAATACTACGCAATAGACGATCTATGTTCTGCCTACCTTGGGTATCGAAACCTGAATTTTATCACCTGATTACCGATGCGCTGCTCTTTATTTCTCTGCATTTTTACTCTTATTTTTCTTCTAAAGTTCTAAAAAAATATTTTTTATCAAATCCTTATACTTTGCCCTAATGTATTTCCTTCAGAGTTTTGTTTTATTATGTGTTTTTTCTGTCGTATAACATTTTTAGTAAGTTTCTTGCACACTCCAAATCACTCCGATGGAAACTATATTTATTCGACCACGTGATTTTCATCTTCAAAGCAACCGACAGAATCTTCTGACGTAACTGACTTAGACTTAGCAATTTTCTGATTGGTTATAAATAGTAAACGTGGAGCTGTGGAAATACACTAAAACTTCTTTACTCGTCCGTGTTAGATTGTTTTGTTTTGTATGTTTTTCTTACATCAAAGCCACATGGACTATCTGCTGAGCTCATCGAGAAGAATCGAACACCTAATTTCAGCGTAGTAAATCCGTAGACTAACCGCTGTACTAGAAGGGGTCAGGTTTGTTTTGAACTTCGTGCAATATTACACGAAGGCGTCATGTAATGTTCGTCCATAATTTTAAAGTGAGAGACTAAAGGGAGGACTGCTAGTCGTCACCCACCACCGCCATCTTTTACTAACAGATATTAGGACTGACCATCACTTTATGACGCCCCCACAGCTGAAAGGGTGAGCATATTTGTGGGCGGGGGATTCGAACCTGCGACTCTCAGGTTGCGAATCCATCGTTTTAACCATTTCATAACGAGAACTGTTACCGTTAACAGATCACTCTGTGTTAAAGCTTAGTTCTTAAAAGTACCTCAATTTTAAATTAACCACCAGTCTTCATTGTGTAAATAATGTAACCCATTCACATTTATGTTTATGTTCCCCAATATGAAAGATTACAATGCACAATCATGTAAATGTTAAAAGCAGGTACTGTTATAACTTGCTCCTTAAATATGCACGTGAATACAAAAGTTTCTTATTACTTGGTTTCTCTAATTTCTGTCCTTACGTTATTCGGGCCTTCCACTTAATCAGCGTATATTCTATTGATTTATGACGTTAAAAACATTTTATCAGTACAATACCGGTGTAGGCAAAGCACATATAGTCCATTGTGTAGCTTTGTGTTTAACAATAAACAAATAAACGAATATATTGTTCACATTGTGAATGGTCGAGATTCGATTCAGTTGTCTCACTAGAACTATTTATACACGCTATTGAAAGGTCAATAACATATCAATCCAATATTGTAACGACGGAAAATATACTGTTTGTGAAACGCAAGGATAAACGGCAAAAACAAGAATATGACAACATTTTATTCATTCTCAAGATAGGCTACGCTTACAAATGAGTTCTTCAAACCTACTTTTCCAGTTATTTTAACTTCCTGCTCAGCGGTAAGTCTACGAATTTACAACGCTAAAATAAGGGTTTGATTCCTCTAGATGGACTCAGCAGAGACTGCAACATGGCTTTGCTATAAGAAAACAAACCTTTTCGATTTTTAGCCATCTAGTGTTTCCAAATGTTGTTGGATTTCCTTTTGTTCTCTCAAGTCTATGTGAATACCTTATTTTAGGCGAGAAAAATTCTTGCAACACCAGAATGTGGGTTTCGATACTCGTGGTGGAAAGAGCACAGAAGCCTCTTTCTGTAGCTTTGAGTTTAATTAAAAACAAACTGAACTAAAACTTGTTTCTTTGTTTGTTTTGAATTTCGCGCAAAGCTACTCGAGAGCTATCTGCGCTAGCTGTCCCTAATTTAGCAGTGTAAGACTAGAAGGGAAGGCAGCTAGTCATCACCACCCATCGTCAACTCTCGGATAACTCTTTTACCAACGAATAGTGGGATTGACTGACACATTATAACGTCCCCACGGCTGAAAGGGCGAGCATGTTTGGTGCGACCGGGATTCGAACCCGCGATCCTCGGATTAAGAGTCCAACGCCTTAACCACCTGGCCGTGCCGGGCCATTAAACTAAAACAGGGCACTCTTAAAATTATTATTTTATTTTTTTTACAATCGCACTTTGATATCATTGACCAAATATTGAAAATAATTGTTTATATTTCATTTAAATTCCTTAAAAATCGATTATTTCCTGTATGTTCCTTTCATAATAAAATTATGGTATAAAAAGCGAAGGTTTATAGAATTGAAAATACTGCTACCAATACGATAAAGCTAGAAATAAATATTTGATATTTGAATATTTTAGTTGGTAAAGTGTAAAACATTTTTGAATTCTTTTTTTTTTTCTACATTTGCATTACGTTTTGAAAATAAACTCCGTTAATAATAAATATTGAAAACACGTTAATGCTGAAATGCACGGACGTTTCGGAATTACTTTAAATTCCATCGTCAATGTTAAAATATTGAAAACTGGGGTTACTTCACAATATTGAAACTACAGAAAGAAACGTAAGTTTAGAAAAACTGGTTTAAACGGAAACAACATAATGGAATATATGATGATAAACGTGCGGGCATGCACGTGTTTAATATTTAATATTGTTAAGAGAAACTATTATAGGGCAAGGCTTAAATATAAGCATAAACACTGAGCTCTTAAAAATAATAATAATAAAAGTCAAATAAAAATGCTGAGAATCCAGAACTGATTTTATTGATGACAACGGGAAATTGTGTGTTTATTTTATTTGTTTGTTTGTTTTGAATTTCGCGCAAAGCTACACGAGGGCTATCTGTGCTAGCCGTCCCTAATTTAGCAGTGTAAGACTAGAGGAAAGGCAGCTAGTCATCACCACCCAGCGAAAACTCCTGGGCTACTCTTTTACCAACGAATAGTGGGATTGAACGTCACATTATAGCACCCCCACGACTGAAAGGGCGAACATGTTTGGTGCCGGGCCGTTTCTTTTGTAGCAGAGCCACATCAGGCTATCTGCTGAGTCCACTGAGGGAGAATCGAATCTCTGATAGTAGCTTTGTAAATCCGTAAACTTACCGCAGTACCAGCGGGGAACAACAAGAGGAAATAGCTGGTGTTATTATTTAATGTTGGGTGATCACTGAAAATGGATAGGGATTCTTTAACAGAATTTGTAATATGTGGTTCCAGAGTCTAGAATTTTAAACTTTTCTAGATGTATGGGGTTAGGAATGTATGACCCTAACTTACATTTCGGACAATCTGTCTTGACAAAGGGAGGTGGGCGTTTACATTTCGGATAATCTGTCTTGTCAATGGCAGGTGGGCGTTTACATTTCAGATAATCTATCTCGACAAAGGCTGGTGGGCGTTTACATTTCGGATAATCTGTCTTGTCAATGGCAGGTGGGCGTTTGCATTTCAGATAATCTGTCTTGACAAAGGCAGGTGGGCGTTTACATTTCATATAATCTGTCTGGACAAAAGCATGTGGGCGTTTACATTTCAGATAATCTGTTTTGACAAAGGCAGGTGAGCGTGGGTTTTTAAATGTCAAAATGAAGACATTGGTTGGCAGCATAATTATATTCTTATGAATGGATAAACGACACACAGCAGAAACGCCTTAGCTGAAGAAACCAGTGAGTATCTCTCACTCGAGGATGTTTTTCACATTTCTTTCAGTGATCATTCTTCGAGAGGGAATTTAAAGTAGCATGGGGAGCTTACTCAATGTGTATATACTCAATCGCCTTAGGACTGAGGAGAGTTATGTGTGTTTTGGTGTAAAAGTTTCTACTAAGATGTCCCTAGAACATAACTTCTGGACGGACTTGGGAGAGACAGCAATCCACATTAATCCTTCTGAATTAATAAGGAAGATATTTGTCCTAAGGATTTGTTAGATGAAGAATAAAGGACTGGACATGGAGATATAAGATGCGACAGTGGTTGTGACTATGTGATGAATCTCAAAATATGCTTATGGTTGTTTAGCTACAAACTGCTGATTTACTTTATACCAAGACTGGGTTATCCATAATAAATAGAAAAAAATTTACTGCACACTGTCCTCACCCACTACGGAATCCTACAAGGGTATGCACTAGAATGCCCAACAAGGACACTGCACGAACGCCAGCATCAGACATAATAACCACAACACCCACTGAGAACACCCAACACACTAGCCCAATAGAAACAGCCACAAACCATGTCCTTACCCACTACGGAGTCTACAAGGGTATGCACTAGAATGCCAAACAAGGACACTGCACGAACGCCAGCATCAGACATAATAACCACAACACCCACTGAGAACACCCAACACACTAGCCCAATAGAAACAGCCACAAACCATGTCCTCACCCACTACGGAGTCTACAAGGGTATGCACTAGAATGCCCAACGAGGACACTGCACGAACGCCAGCATCAGACATAATAACCACAACACCCACTGAGAACACCCAACACACTAGCCCAATAGAAACAGCCACAAACCATGTCCTCACCCACTACGGAGTCTACAAGGGTATGCACTAGAATGCCCAACGAGGACACTGCACGAACGCCAGCATCAGACATAATAACCACAACACCCACTGAGAACACCCAACACACTAGCCCAATAGAAACAGCCACGAACCATCGCTTTACAAGACCAAAGTGGTGTATTGGTGTTGGACTATGAACACCTTCTTCTTTCCTTCACGTGTCACCACCGATGGAAAACCTGTGGATGGACGATTAGATCCCAAAGAAGGTAAACTAAAAATACAGAACCTTTTCTAGGAGATCCCCTCACCAAGTAAGACATCCATATCGAGGGGGGGGGGTTGTGTTTGCGAATAAGGTTTGAATATCAAAGATGGCCATTAACGAATTGGTTTGCTTTTTTGAAATTTAGATCTCTCTTTAACAAATGGAAAATAACCTTAATTAGTGAGCTTAATGCGTGTATGAGATACAAGCAAGTTTGTAGGCTTTAGGAACCAAAAGTAGATATAATAGGTCTGAGAGCTAACCTATATTGGTGTAATTTCGATGAGCTATTCACGAGGCATTCCGATAACATTCTCCAAAATTAGTATCAGATATGATCTTACAATTTATAAATATTTTAAAGTCCGTTGAAAAGTTCTCTCTTACTTGAAAGTAAACTTAAACCAATCATTATCAAAGGATATAAACTTCGTTCTGTCATTTGAAATGTCGTTATTTTGCAGACTTAATCAGGCTTCGTTAAAATGACAACACCTGTACCTTTATATGGCTGGATAACAACATTTTTTTATTGACAAGTTATTGTAAAGTAAGAAACTCAACCTATGTAACAGAAAAAGGTTTTTTTAAGAGGCTGAAGTTATACATTCAACTGGTAAAAATAACCTGAGAAACTTAGTTTATCATAAACAAAAGGTTAAGCCTTTTCATAGAACGTTTTGACATTGTTCACTTGGGATAAAATAATTAAAATTACTATTATAATACTAGATTGTTCTTACTGTAATTAATTTCGTCAGCTTGATATTCTGGTTGTGTTTGAGACTGTTGACGATTTTAAGGCTTAGTAACGCGTATAATACAACTATATTCATGTTTACCATGTTCGAGATCTCCACAAAGGCTTCATCTTCACTGGATAAACTACTTAATAATAGCTTAAGGACATCACTGGATATTGGGGAATTCTAATACATGTCCCCAGTTGTTAAATATCTTTATTAATAACTATAAAAATGCGTTCACATATCTACACACTTGCAGTGTTACATTATTTTCGTCTTTGTATTTCAGTTATTATTATTTTTATTATTTATTTAATTTAGAGTGTATAACGGGCATCCTTTTGCGACACCCTATGCTTAGATTATTTAGTAATACTCTATAGCTGGCTTTAGCAAAAAAAAAAAAAAAATCAGCTAATATTTTCTGAAAACAGACTTTAATTTAAGAGACTTGTTCTTCTGTTTTCGAGTAATTAATTAAATTCGGAGAACGCACCAAAGACTTAATTTCCAATTCAAATGAGCAGCTGGTCTACACTAACATTGCAGTGGAGCTATTGGAAATTATACAAGTGATTATACGAGCTAGTGCTTTGAAAAAGACAACGCTTTAATTGGCCAAGTTCTGCTACAGCTTAGTGAGATCACGTGACTGAGAATTATGTAGACAAAAAGTTTACTATCAGACGCATCAACATGACATTTTTCTACATCATTGTGACACAAAGCAAGGTCGCTATGGAAAATGATTTCGTTTCTGCTTCATTGTGACCAATAGTATTTCAGAAAGCAGAATGGCTTGATTGTCAATAGATATGTTGACGTTAAACACAATACCATAATAATTTTAAAGAAGATTCATCAAATAACTCATTAAAATCGATTTTCTTTTATGGGACATAGTTTGATTTCCTTTACATTATGATACTCGCACGCTTTCTAGTTCAGAGAAAAGTTCATTACATCGTCTCGTCTTGTTAATGATAGACACGAATCAGTCAAAAAATGAAATAATAAATGCACGTTGGAAAAATGACGAGCACTTACGCCACCTACTGAGTGTAAGAAAAATGAACGTCACCAGAAATTTTAATAAAATAAATTGAGTGCAAGGAAACTGTTTGAAAACTTTCTCTCAATTATAAAAGAAACACACTATCAAGTTTTAAATTAATTTCTATAAAATAATTAAAATATACTAATGTATCAAGTAGCCAAGGT
Organism: Tachypleus tridentatus; assembly: GCF_004210375.1. Lineage (NCBI taxonomy): Eukaryota > Metazoa > Arthropoda > Merostomata > Xiphosura > Limulidae > Tachypleus > Tachypleus tridentatus. The sequence goes on from NC_134828.1 coordinate 17,351,460, forward strand.
AGAAATTGTTGTTTAACTTTCGAAGCTTGGTTCACTCAGTTTAAAACCTTCTGCTGTTTTCAAAATCTTGTTCAAATTGCACTGTTGATTTCTTTTGAATTTCGCGCAAAGCACCACGAGAGCTATCTGCGCTAGCCGCCCCTAATTTAACAGTGTAAGACTAGATGAGAGGCAGCTAGCCATCATCACCCACCGCCAACTCTTGGGCTACTCTTTTACTCAAGAATAGTGGGATTGACTGTCAAATTATAATGCTCCTACAATTGAAATGGCAAGAATGTTTGGTGTGACAGGGATTCGAACAGTCGACCCTCAGAATACGAGTCTAGTGCTTTGTCCATGTTGGGCTGTTTCAGTAGATGTTTATGATTTTGATTTTTTCCACTTACCAATAATTTAATTTGTGATTTAGTAATTTCGACCTAAGAACAGTTCAATAACAGTAGAAGATTTTGATATTTTAAATTACCAATAGTTCACAAAGTATTCATGTCCTTGATATTTGTTGTCTACTGACAGTTCAGTAGGTATCCATGTCTTTGATATTTGTTGTCTACTGACAGTTCAGTAGGTATCCATGTCTTTGATATTTGCTGTCTACTAACAGTTTAGTAGGTATTCATCAGTTTGATATTTGCTGTCTACTAATAGTTCAGTAGGTATTCATCAGTTTGATATTTGCTGTCTACTAACAGTTCAGTAGGTATTCATCAGTTTGATATTTGCTGTCTACTAACAGTTCAGTAGGTATTCATCAGTTTGATATTTGCTGTCTACTAACAGTTCAGTAGGTATTCATCAGTTTGATATTTGCTGTCTACTAACAGTTCAGTAGGTATTCATCAGTTTGATATTTGTTGTCTACTAACAGTTCAGTAGGTATTCATCAGTTTGATATTTGCTGTTTACTAACAGTTCAGTAGGTATTCATCAGTTTGATATTTGCTGTCTACTAACAGTTCAGTAGGTATTCATCAGTTTGATATTTGCTGTCTACTAACAGTTCAGTAGGTATTCATCAGTTTGATATTTGCTGTCTACTAACAGTTCAGTAGGTATTCATCAGTTTGATATTTGCTGTCTACTAACAGCTCAGTAGGTATTCATCAGTTTGATATTATCCATGAAATGTTTCTCTTAACAGAATTATTATTAACGATTAATAATTAAACTTGACTTAATAATAATATCTATTACAGAAGAAATTTTACTTTTTTTGTTCCTGGACAGAAAGTGTTATTTCACAATTGCTTATGCCTAAAATAAATGGAAAAGACCTATTTTTCTCTTCAAACTTTGTTTTTGTGATCTGGGTAATACAATTTTCAAATTTAGCCATTTTTCAGAATATTCTACGTATACTCAGTGCTGAGTAGCTGACAGAGAATTTTCAAGAACTTTCTAGAATGTTGTATAACTTACAAGAATTTTCAAGTACCTTTTAGAATTTACTAGAACTTTCCATAATAATATATATACATGGACTCACCACTCGCAACTTCAGTTTAGTTCTGGCTGCCTAAGTGAACACATAGACCTATCTGATTTTATCAGAGATTGCATCAAGAAGCTGCAAACATTCTCCAGACACATTCTGCTTTGTATGTGGCTAATTTATTAAGACAAGAGCGAGAAAGTACTCTGTGACAGCATCTGCTAAAATTTGTGAAGCCTACAAGGAGACTTCAAAATGGTGGCATTCCTGATGGGTCTCCAAGGAGGCTTTACCAAGTTTCCCTGTTATCGTTGCCTTTGGGACAGCAGGGACACCGCAGCGCACTACAACAGGAAGCACTGGCCACAACGGTCCAAGTTCTCTGTGGGGAGGCACAATGTCAAGTGTGAGCCACTAGTGAACCTCCAGAAGGTGTTGTTCCCACCATTGCACATAAAATTGGATCTTATGAAACAATTTGTCACAGCTCTTGATAAGGAGTCTGCAGCTTTAAGGTACCTTCGAGACTTCTTCCTAAGCTGTCTGAAGCAAAGGTCAATGTTGGTGTCTGGTGTGTGATCATGGAGTGCACAGAATTTTCCAAGAAGCTCAGTAGGAAGAAAAAAAGCTTAGGGCAGCTTTGTCGCAGTGGTTTTGGGCTTCTTGAGCAATCATAGGGCCGAAAATTATGTAGAAGTGGTTGAGGCTCTGGTGAAGAACTACGGCAAAATGGACTGCAGGACGTCCCTGAAAGTCCATATCCTTGACGCTCATCTTGATAAATTCATGGAGAACATGGAAGCATACTCAGAGGAACAAGGCGAGTGCTTCCACCAAGATATACTGGACTTTGAACGACGCTACCAAGGAGTGTATAACGAAAACATGATGGGAGACTATATTTGGGGACTGATACGTGAAAGTGATTTACATTACAGTGACATATCTCGAAAAACTACTCACTTCTAAACATTGTTGTATAACTTTAGTATAAACTTTAGGTCTGAATAACCTTATGTAAATGAAAATGTGCAAATTTGCCTGTTTTTACATATAAAATAGGTTAATTTCTAAATTTCATTATCCAGGTCACAAAAGCAAAGTTTGAAGGGAATAATGGTCATTTTCTGTACTTGTACAACATAAGCAATTAAGAAATAACATATACTATCCAGGAACAAAATTTGTATTACATAGTATGTGTTATTTCTTAATTGCTTATGTAATTTAAATAACACTATGTAACACAAATTTTGTTCCTGGATAGTATGTGTTATTTCTAAATTTCATTATCCAGGTCACAAAAGCAAAGTTTGAAGGGAATAATGGTCATTTTCTGTACTTTTACAGCATAAGCAATTAAGAACTAACACATACTATCCAGGAACAAAATTTGTATTACATAGTGTTATTTAAATAATAAGAACCACCCTGTAATATCACTTTCCTAAATCTAGAATCACCTGCTGAAGTTTCGTTAACACCACCAGGAGGGTAGGCTAAAATTCAGAGCTAGCCATCTCTAATAAATAACTACCAACAATTCTGTGTTTGCTACAATAGATCAGCATCGATCCGTCCAAACACGTGTTTTCACTGTTCTACTAATAAGTACAATGCTCCATTTGTTTTTAACGAACAGTGTTTTTACACAGTCGTAAGAGATTTCTTGTGTTCAACCGACTAAAGGCATATTCATCGTATGTTCTTACTTCTTTTAGAAGAGTTTATTAAAAGCTCCTGTCTCGGCTTATTATACTGGACAGATGACGGACATTAACGAATATTATAAAATCCAAGTAGCAGTCCCTGCGTAAACACGCGAATATTATGCGCTCATACATCAAAGACGCCGTTGTTTGGTATTCTTAATGAAGGAACGGAAAAAATAAAAGTGCCTCGTTAATAGATTAGCACTGGAAAAAAAATTATCTCTGAAAACACGTAATCTGTTTCGCAGTGAATGGAGTTACAAGCTAAAACCGAAACTAGCAATATTTCATCCGTGTTGTTGATGGAGTTAAGATATGTATATTAGAATATAAAATATAAACACTTTTCCTTTGTTTATTTTGTCCTTACCAAATATGTTTTCTTTCCTGTCTTTTTAAGGCACAGAATGTATCTAACTCCGGGTTTTAGCTTTATAAACCCTATCAAATTTACCATAAATAAAACGTCAGAAAATCTGGAATACCTGGTTCCTTAAAGTAGTGGGCTGAGCGTGACCATTGGGGTAATAGATGCGTTATAAGAGTGACAGTCAATTTACATTATTTGTACGTACAAGATGAGTCCAATAACTGGCTATACGTTCTGTTAACTATATTTGTTTCATTCCCTCTTGTCCAGGAATACTCAAACTGAGGTACGTGTACCACTGGTGGTACGTAGAGCTAATGTAGGTGGTACATGACATAATTAATATAAAAATTCATAACAGTTGTAATGAGTCCTATCTGAGCTTTCCACGTGCGTATAAACACTTCTCACCTATAGATTCGTCAATAAAAATGGTGTCATATGTTTGTTATTCAATCATGTCGGGAAAAAAAACAACAGTCGTTTCCTACGCATTACTGAGTAAATACTAAAATACAATTTTTTTGTAGATTTATTTTCTTTTAAATTAGACCTGGGTTTGTAAATAAAAAATCAAAAGTGATATGCAAGCCTGAAACGTTTGAGAACCACTGACCCAGTCCAGCAGTTCAAAATACCGGTTGCTCAGTTTCGTGAGAAATTCTGAAGCAAACAATCATAGGAATGAAGATTTAGCTTAATCAATGAAGAAAGTTCAATGTTATTAATTAATTAATTAATTAGTATCAGTGATTAACTGTGAAACTTGACATAATAATAGCTCTGGTTTGTACAGTAAGAATAACACTATAATATCATTGGCTAATTCTGGTTAAACCTGCTGATGGTTCGATGACACGGCTGATCTAAACGCGTCCTAGTTGTGAGC